>NW_024805306.1:0-4640 GCF_019175285.1 Sceloporus undulatus
GGGGGGGTCTTAATAGTAATTCTTAAATTGTATGTTATTTTATTACTGTAATCTGCTTTGTTTCCTTTGAGAAAAGGCAGAATACAAATTATTATTATTGTTGTTGTTGTTGTTGTTATTACATCCCTTCAAGAGGGTCCAAGGCCCTTTCAGTATGCTTCCAGAACCAGGAGGGGGGATGTTTCTGGGGCTGTGGGTCTCTCTGATGGTCCTCCTCTGCAGGGTTGTTGTGAAGGAAAAGGTAAGTATTTGAGGGGGGCACCCCATCTGGATCCTGTGGGCCTCTAAGCCTAGTTCCCAGGTTGACAGGGGATTGCCAGAGCTTTGAGGTCCCTCCGTCTTCCTTCTCTTGGCTTTGGCCTAGATTTTGGCTCTTCTCTCCCCCTCAGAGCCCCCTCCCACAGGACTCCACAAAAAACTCCCCCCCCCAATTTTTTTATTTTTATTTTTATTTGTTTTGTCTCCAATGCTATTGAACCCTATCCTGTGTGATGCTTTCTATTTGGCACAAAACCATTCTCCAAATGAGGCATCAGAAGGGAGGGTCTCTCCTCTGCCCCACTTTCCAGGAGGGAGGGGGCTCCTCAAAGACCTTTTTACCTTTGGATCCCCCTCCCCTCCATGGTCATGCCTCTCTCCAAGGGTCCCCCCTGCTCTCTCTTTTCATAACAACTCCCCAAGTACCTGGGACCCAAGGAATCCCCCGAGGAGGGTGCAGGGAAGGAAAGAGAGAGAGGAGGCCTGCCTTTCTCTGGGGGAGAAGAGGGGCTTCCTTCCTTCTTATAACAGCCCAAGGGCCCCCCAGAAGACCCTGCAGCCATTCCTCTGAAAGAACGAGGGCTCTCCTCACATCCCTCCCTCCTCAGAACAGACTGTGAGGGCAGCCATGGCTTCAGGGACTGAGACTGTGCATGCCCATATGCCCCCAAAGGCCCCTCCTCAGCATGCGCAGGGATTGCCAGGGCCTAGATGCTGCTCCTTATTCTGCTGGCGGCCTTTGCAGGAAAGGACGGTATGCGCCGGGGGTTCAGCGGCCTCCCCTTCTTCCCTCCTTTCTTCCTTTGAGGAGACCGCAATGGAGGCCAAGGTGCAGAGCTGGACTCAGGAAGGAAAGCCAGGAAAGGAAGGCACTAGTTTTGAAATATAGCTGTCTCTGTGTATCCTATGTGTTTGTGTGTTTCTGTGCACATATGTGTGTGTGTGCCCCTTCTGTTCTTATGGCTGGGAATGGAGCTAAGGACTGAGGAGAGAAGAAAGGGTCAGTTTTGGACAAATTCAGAACTTCTGCGCATCAAAGAGTCCAGTGTGTTGAAATAGCAAAGAACTTTATTGAGAACACACAGAAACCCATTGTTTAAGCCAGAACTGCCCACTCCAATCCATACAATACACTAAAACCCCAACATCACCCTCTTCCAAACCTAGCCTCACCCCCAATTCCCACAGTCTATGCCCTACAGGTAAAAAGGCCCCCTTTGCCATTCCCACAAACTAGCCCTTTCTGTTAATACCCCAACAGTTTCTTCAGACAACACCTCACACTTTGCAAAAGATATCATTCCCATAACTATTCTATCCATCTGCAATAAATCCCACCCCTCATCTACCTAACCTATAACACAATCCACAATCCATGACAAATATACAACCCAAAGCAATTACCTATATTATTACCAATTAAAACCCAAACTTAACAAAATATGACTTTAAAACATAAACAGACATATGGACAGACAAAGTTAATAAACAAAATCATAAGGGCTTTTTCTTATTACCACAGGATTAAAAATATATTCTTTGTACTCCTTCTTGACAAATATAATGTTAGTTCATTACTGGGATTTCTGTAGCTTCTCTCCTGTATGGCCTCTCTCATGTTTCACTTGGGCTGACTTAGAAGAAAAACCTTTCCCACAATGCTGGCATTTGTATGGCTTCTCTCCTGTGTGGACTCTCTGATGTATCACTAGGTGTGCCTTTGAAGAATAACATTTCTCACAATGCTGGCATTTGTATGGCTTGTCTCCAGCGTGGACTCTCTGATGTGTCACTAGATATGACTTCGTTAGAAAAACACTCAGAGAAGGTTCCGGAACATTATTCCCAACAGTCACAAGCAGAACAAAATGGCTGCTGGAACACAAAATGGCTGCCTCTGCCTCAGCGCTTGGCACTTGGCAGTTTGAGGCCTTCATTGAACCCAAAATGGAGGATGAAACGGCTCCAAAGTCAGAAGCATTTCCAAACCTTAACAACAGCTAAAATCTTTCCTGATGCTATAATATAGAGACTCACTGAGATACTCTTTATAAATACATCTTTACATGTCTTTATAAATAAATAAAATTTAATAATACTAATGCTACTACTAATAATAGTAATAATAAGTTACAACCAGGAGATTTCTCCCTGTGGCTTCTCCCCCAGAGGCCTCTGCGTATGCTCAGGAGCCCCTTCTCCTTCTCCTTCTTCTTCCTCTGCAGAATCCTCCAGAGGTCTCTCTGCTCCTCCTCCTCTTCTTCTTCCTCAGGCCCTTCTTCTAAGCCTTCCTCCTCCTCCTCCTTAGGCTCTTCCTCTAAGCTTTTCTCCTCCTCCTCCTCTTCCTCCTCGGGTCCTTCTTCTAAGCCTTCCTCCTCTTCCTCAGGCCCTTCCTGTAAGCCCTTCCTCTTCCTCCTCCTCCTCCTCCTCTTCCTCCTCTTCAGGCCCTTCCTCTAAGCCTTCCTCCTCCTCCTCCTCCTCCTCAGGCCCATCTTCTAAGCCTTCCTCTTCCTCCTCCTCTTCCTCAAGCCCTTCCTGTAAGCCCTTCCTCTTCCTCTTCCTCTCCTCCTCCTCCTCCTCAGGCCCTTCTTCTATGTCTTCCTCCTCTTCTTCCTCAGGCCCTTCCTGTAAACCCTTCCTCTTCCTCCTCCTCCTCTTCCTCCTCCTCAGGCCCTTCCTCTAAGCCTTTCTCCTCTTCCTCCTCCAATGCCTCAGGCCCTTCTTCTAAGCCTTCCTCCTCCTCTTCCTCAGGCCCTTCCTGTAAGCCCATTCTCCTCCTCCTCCTCCTCTTCTTCTTCCTCAGGCTCTTCCTCTAAGCCTTCCACCTCCTCCTCCTCCTCCTCCTCCTCAGGCCCTTCTTCTAAGCCTTCCTCTTCCTCTTCCTCTAAGCCTTCCTCCTCCTCCAGCCCTTCCGCTAAGCCTTCCTCCTCCTTTTCCTCCCAGACTTTGGGGGAAAATTGTGTGCCTTTGAGGGAAAATTGTGTGCCTTCAATTCCTTTCTGGGGATCCTAAGGCAATACTGTCACAGAAGTCTCTTTGTAGGTTTTGTTGAAGGGTGTTTACCATTGTCATCATTTGAAGCTGAGTGTGGTTTGGGGGGCTGGGGATGTCCTGCATGCCTTGAACTTGTGTCTAGTGACCCTATTCCCAGGCTTTCTTTGCCTTCAAGTTTGCCTTCCACTTTGCCCTTTGTCTTCCTCTGAGGCTGAGAGAGTGTCTGCTGCCCAAGGTTCCCCTACAGTGGGTTTCATGGCCCAGAATGAATGCCATTTCCTACATGTAGAGATGTGTGTGTGTGTGTGTGTGTGTGTGTTGTATGCCTTCCAGCTGGCCATTGGTCTTCCTCTGAGGCTGAGAGAGTGTGACTTACCCAAGGTCACCCATTTTATATAATGGGACTTGAGCACCCATGGATTTTACTATCCAATCCAAATCCCAAAGGATACCAATGGCCTATTGTTTTTCCATCTTTTTTGCAAACAGCAAAGCAGATCTTGCTTGCCTGATCTTTGCATGTTCAAGAGCAGTTTTGGGCAAATGCTATGAGATGCCTTGTGGATTAGGAAGAGGGTCCTGGAAAACAGTCCTCTTCCTCTGGACCCACAGACTCAGAAAGACATGGGCCCTCATTCAATGGGACCCCTTTCTTTGAGGCTGCCCTAGGTCCAGGAGGGTCTCTCAGGAGAGATTGGGAAAGTCAACCTTTGAGGAGTTCTGGTCCTTAAAGGTTAATATCTCCAGGCTTTGCTGAGAGGGCAATATTTGGGATTTGGGCAGATCCAAACTCAGAAATGCGAAAGCCCCAGGAGTGGATGGCTTAACAGCGAAATATTATAAAATCTTTGAATCAGAATTGTGGGCGCCAATGAAAGAGGTATTCAATCGGGTCTCAGAGGAGGGAAAGCCTGACTCCTGGGGGAGGACATTGGTATCTTTAATTCCAAAGGAAGGAAGGGACGAGACGTTATTAAATAATTATCAACCAATTTCATTAATGAATAATGATTATAAAATCTTTGCAGCTATCATGGCAAATAGACTTAAAGGTATCCTGGATGAAATAATTAAGAAAGATCAAAATGGTTTTCTACCAGGAAGAAAAATTAAAAATAACATAAGAAATATAATAAATATTATAGACTACTACAATACTCATAACGACAAAAATGCGGCGTTGTTATTTGTGGATGCGGAAAAGGCATTTGACAGCGTTAGCTGGAAGTTTATGATCGATTTGTTTAAAGCAATGGGTATGGGGGATAAATTTGTCAGAAATGTGGAAGAAATATATAAAAACCAAACGGGGCAGTTGATAATTAATGGAGAACGGACAAAGGAATTCAGTATAAAAAGAGGTACTAGGCAGGGGTGTCCTCTATCCC
>NW_024805307.1:0-4638 GCF_019175285.1 Sceloporus undulatus
AGATACATTTCAGCTTGTTGATATACATATCTTGAACTGAAAAACTCTGGTATCATACACTAACAACTTTAGGTCAGAAATGTGTTGGTATCTCAAAGATGTATATGTTCTCTTATGGAAATGTGTGATTGTTTTTATCTGATGCAGAATGTCTGCATTTCAGATAAGGGTTGTGGAAGTGGATTTACAAGTGGGGTGCTATTATGCATAGAATCATAGAGTTGGAAGAGATCACTTGCTTGCATCCATTGTTCTGTGTTCTAGTCAGAAATTAGCCTATTATTTCTCCCAGCGATAAAAAGTTACGTTCAAATTCAGCTTATAATTTGTTCAAATTATGGATAATGCAATAAAAATAATGGCATCTAGACTCATGTTGGAGTTGAGCTTTCTTAAGGGAATGGATGATTGCTCACAGTGCAGTGTCACAGCACTGACATGGTTAGGTCTGAGAAAAATCTCTGGAGCTGTGTGATTATTTCAGATCTCAAGCTCTTTCACAGTGAACCACTCCCCAGTAAGAGAGATAACCAGGCTATCCATCTGTTCTGTCCAGGTCTGACCTGCTTACCTAATTCTTCTGCTTGCCAGCACTGAGACCTGAACACCTGACACTACAAAAAGAAAGAGGCACTTAATCATTATAACTTCTCAGTTTTGGTGCACTTTTGACAAGCAGTGTTCATGGACAATTTTTACTTTGTTCACTCTCACAATAACCTGTTGGATCAGACTGTGGTGATTTCCAGTCTATTAGTAGAGAAATGATGCAAAGATAGAACAGTCTGGAGGAGCACATAGAGCCTGTATTTCCCAGCTCCAGTGGAAAACAGTGACTCCTATGTCAGTGGTGTAGGGAATCTACTCTGGACTTTAGATAGAGCTATCCAAAGTTCAGCACCTTGGGCAGCTGCTTTACAGTTTGGACTAAATTATAGAACAAATTCACCATGTCACTGCTATCAGAGAGCTACACTCTCCAGTTCCAAATCTAACATGCAACCCACTAGTTCTCACTGATGCTGTACACTTCACCCCCTTAAAAAAAATCCAATTATGTGTGCTTATAACATTTTAATTACAAAACAAAGTTGAACTGACTGTAAATGCTAAAACAAAATTTTGAATGTGAAGTGATCTACTCAGCCCCCGTATTTATAACATATTTCTTGTCAAGTGCAAATGAAACTGTACCAACATTTCTAAGGGATGGATGTGCTGCCATTGAATTTCACCTAAAGCTAAATTTGATGCAGACTTTGAAACATCTGTAGGCATTTCAAGGAGAATGCTGTTAAGATTAGCAAGAATGCTCAGAGGGAATTAGCACACACCTAAAATTTTGTTTATCCTGATAAAGGAATTTGAAGTAGAGCTGAGCAAGAGAATTCATGAAGCTCTGCTGGCTAAGATGTTTTGGCAAAAAAGCCAAAAAGAGGGCATAGAATGTAAGTGAGAAAATGTTGTTGCTGTGAGCCTTCAAGCCATTTCTGACTTACAGAGACCCTATCACAGGGTTTTCATGGCAACATTTGTTTAGAGGAGATTTCCCATTGCCTTTCCTGAGGCTGAGAGCATGTGGCTTGCCCAAGGTCACCCAGTGGGTTTTATGGCTGAACAGGGAATCAAACCCTGGCCTCCAGTGTCATAGTTAAGTACACAAACTACTACACCACACTGGCTCTTGAAGTAAGAAAACTGCATATCAAAATACACAAATTACAGAAAATCATCTACCAAAATGACCATATTAATGGAAATTTGCAAATAAAAAGAAACACAACTTTTGTATGCAACTAATGCAGAAACAGAGCAAAATGGACTATGATTGCATTACTGGGGAGGGGGATGGCATGGTTTAGAGATAGAATATATGGGACGCGGTGACTTAGTGGTTAAGATGCTGACTCTGACAGTCACAGGATTGGCAGATCAGCAGTTCAAGGCCTAAGTGTCACATAACAGAGTGAGCTCCCATGACTAATCACAGCTTCTGCCAACCTAGCAGTTCAAAAGCAAGTAAAAGTGCAAGTAAATAAATAGTTGCGGCTTCTGTGGGAAGGAAACAGCATTCTGTGCAGTCATGCTGGCCACATGATCTTTGACAACACTGGCTCTTCCACTTAGTAATGAAGATGAGAGCTTTCCCCTACAGTCAGGCATGGGAAACCTTTAGCTTTACCTTTAGAGATAGAATGCTTTGTCCATTCCTAATCTGATGTAGATACTCACATGTAAGGTCTTAAGTTTTGCTTTAAGAGTATCAGAGTGTAAGAATAGCCTTACAGGCTCAGACAAAATGTCTGATCGACTCCAGTATCTCATGTTTTACAATGGCCAACCAAAATGCCTATGAAGAGTCTACAAGTAGAAGAGAAAAAACTAGGAGGTGATATCCTAAACTAAAACAAACAAGTGTGTGGACAAAAAGTCTAGGGGGATGAAAATAGGAAACACAGTAATTTTATTAAGACAATATGTTGCAATGGGATGTTAAAAGGAAATAAAAAGCATAAAATATATGCAATCCTATAAACAAACAGGCTTGTGCTGGCCTGTAAGCCACGCCCTAACAAACACAAGGCTAGTGTTGCCAGTCAGCACTAGGCTTGAAAACTGCAAATCCCAAACAGTATAACAGAACAGTAAGGTAAATCATTTAATATGTAGGGACATCCAATCACAGTAAGCAAAGACTTGGATGTCCCACATGTAAATACAAGCCCAGGGCATGTGGGACATCCAAGTCTTTGGCATTATACTAGGTCCAAGAGGACCAACAACTTGCTTACTGCATACTACATATTAAATGATTTACCTTACAAGGATGCAATATTAGTTTTCCATGACCACTGATGAAGACGCATAGTCGAAATGCATTTGATCTCTGTTTGTTCACTTTGCAATTGTAATGGGCATACTGTGCTATCCCTTTTAATTTTTTACTGAGAGGTGCAAAGGAATTTATCTGCCATTGCACTGGCATTTTGTATGCTTGACACCTCCTTATATTTTGTTATACTGTTTGGGATTTGCAGTTTTCAAGCCTAGTACTGACTGGCAACACTAGCCTTGTGTTTGTTAGGGTGTGGCTTACAGGCCAGCACAAGCCTGTTTGTTTATAGGATTGCATATATTTTTTGTTTTCTATTTCCTTTTAACATCCCATTGCAACATATTGTTTTAATAAAATTACTGTGTTTCCTATTTTCATCCCCCCTACACTTTTTGTCCACACATGAGTCTATAAATAGTACATGAGAACATTAAATATAGTGTTTCACTGTCATTAAGGAACTGAAGAAAATATACTTGAAAGTGCAGCATCAGCAACAATTCCTTAATCTCACCACCAACAGCAAGTTCTTCTTTGCACATTTAAAAGTGTGTTTACACAAATGACACCACTGAGGTGAGACTGCACCATATTGAATTATCTGTTGGACTGAAGATCTGATTACCTGCATCCCAAGAGTCCTTCTCATCTCATTCAAAACCACCTAAATATGTTGCAGTGTTTTGATCACCAAGAACGAATGACTCCAAATGAAACAGTTAATTAAGGAGAGTCCATAACTGCTCTCTAGAGAAAAAATAGAGCACATAGGACTTTGAGTAGAAGAAAAGATTCAGCTGAAGACATAGCTTGGCATTTATTAATGGGATTCTATATACTCAGAGCCAGTGTGGTGTAGTGTCTTGAGTGTTTGACTAGAACTCTGGAAACCTGGGTTCAAATTCCAACTTGACCATTGTACCCACTGGTGAGGTTTATAATAGTCTCTCAGCCACATAGAAGGTAAAGGGGAAAAACCCTCTGAAAAAATTCTGCCAATTAAACACCATGATAGGTTTGCATTAGTCCCTTGACATGAATGTCTAGTCATAACTGACTGTAAGGGGCGGTGCTCATCTAAGCCAAAGAACCAGCATTGTCCGAGGACAGCTCTGGTGGTCATGTGGCCAGCATGACTGCACAAAACACTTTAGGGTTGCCATAAGTCAGAAATGACTTGAAGGCACACAATGACAATGACAACATATGCAGACATTCTGTTGAACCTTTTTCCGCTCACTTCCCCAACAACCTCCAGAGAATTTCCAATTCCCTCAGAAGCAAAACTGAGGGATCATAACAATGGTTTGCACTGGTATGCAGGAATTAGTGTCTCCCTCCAGAAATATCAGAAATGTTCATAACTCAGAAATGACTTGAAAGCACACAAAGAATGCTAAGACATTCTGCTGAACCTTTTTCCTCTCACGGATCCGCATTTAGCTCTGCACAGCATGAAAACTACCTTCAGAGGATTTCCAATTCCCTCAGAACTGGTTTTGGGGAATCATAGGAATAGGCTGCACTGATATGCAGGAATTACTGCCTTCCTCCAAGTTCTACTGGGTCTCTCCTGCTTGCCATTCTGCCAACAGATTACTGTGTGTAGCTACTGCTCAAAGCTTGGCTCCAGTCTCCAGCCCATTTCAAAACAGGATGCAGACCATATGACAGAAAATTACAAACAAACAAGAGGACACATCTTTGGAATCAGAAATCAATACAGAGTTAAGAGGGAAGGCACTGTTCATAGCTAACACTGGAAACAAAGCTTTTTGGCAGCAAAATGTTTTACACAAGTA
>NW_024805308.1:0-419 GCF_019175285.1 Sceloporus undulatus
TGGAACCTTCCACAGGAAAAGAGAGCCAGTAACACCTTCAACTGTCTCTAGGCCGTCCTCCCTGCCTGCAGTGGAACCTTCCACAGGAAGAGAGAGCCAGTAACACCTTCAACTGTCTCTAGGCCGTCCTCCTTGCCTGCAGTGGATCCTTCCACAGGAAGAAAGAGCCAGTAACACCTTCAACTGTCTCTAGACCGTCCTCCCTGCAGCCATCTGAGAATTGACTTTCATCCACCAGGCCTCCCTCAACGAAAAGGGCCTCTCTTTCCTGCATCCATCTGAGGAGTGACTTTCATCCACCAGGCCCGCCACAAGGGAAAGGACCTCCCATTCCTACATCCATCTGAAGACTGAGTCTGATCTATCGGGCCTGCCTCAAGGGATAGAGCTTTCCTTCCCTGCATCCATCAGCCACCTCT
>NW_024805308.1:519-964 GCF_019175285.1 Sceloporus undulatus
CAATCCCACCCCTTCCTTCTCTATTAAATCCCTTGTGCCTTGTGGTACTTAGGCAATATTACCAAGTACAGTCGGCTATTATATTCCTACTTTTGTCATTGTTATATTCTTTTCTTTTGATTATCGCTTACTAAATCCTTTCCTCCCATGGCTCCACGCATCTCTCCTAACCTGATCCCTATTTGACCTCTTCCTATCTCCCAGCTTCCATTCCTCTGTTCCCTCTGAAACTGTCGCTCTGCTGCCCCTAAAGCAGCAGCAATCCATGACCTTTTTCTCTCCAAATCCTTTAATCTCCTTGCTCTCACAGAAACCTGGCTCCCAGCCCATGATACTGCTACCTCCGCTGCCCTTTCTTTTGGCGGTCTCTTATTCACTCATACAAGCCTCCC
This sequence comes from Sceloporus undulatus, assembly GCF_019175285.1. Classification (NCBI taxonomy): domain Eukaryota; kingdom Metazoa; phylum Chordata; class Lepidosauria; order Squamata; family Phrynosomatidae; genus Sceloporus; species Sceloporus undulatus. Next base: position 912 of record NW_024805308.1, read on the forward strand.
TGAGGATCGAGGAGGAGGGGTTGGTATACTATTGTCCAATTCCTGCCAGTTTC
>NW_024805308.1:1064-4636 GCF_019175285.1 Sceloporus undulatus
CAGTTCCTATCTTACTTTAAATCTTGGCTGACATTTTTTCATTCTGATGAAGGCCCTTCTCTGATCCTAGATGACTTTAATATTCACCTCAACAATCCCAACAATCCTTCTTCATCTCGCCTTAGCTCCCTGTTTGCTTATTTTGGCCTTCAGCCTCATTCTAAATCCTCAACCCATTCTTCTGGTCACTGTCTCGACCTAATTCTTGCAGCTAAATGTGTTGTTTCCAACTACCTGGCATCTGATTTTCCATTGTCTGACCACCATTTAATTTCTTTTACTCTTACTTATATCCTACCTCCTCGTCGTACTGTCCAGCGCCATTTCTGCAACCTTCAGTCTGTTAACTCTGACCATCTCAGTAAGACTTTGAATTCATCTCTTTCTTCTCTTGATCTTGGGGACTCTGCTGATTCAGCAATGTCTTTATTTAATTCCACTCTCGACAGCTTTGCTCCTGTATCTGTACGCATGTCTTCCCCTATGACTAGGCCTCAGCCCTGGCTCACTCCCACTATCAGGTTCCTCCGGTCCTGCTCTAGAGCGGCCAAACGTCTTTGGAAAAAGTCTAGGGAACCGGCCGATTTCATTCATTATAAATTCATCCTTTTATCTTTTTCATGCGCTCTGTCTATGGCAAAACAGAACTATTTTAAATTGCTGATCTGCGCTAATGAGAGGCGTCCGCAGCGTTTGTTCTCCTGCTTCAATACACTACTAAAACCTTCCTCTCCCCCTGTCTTCTCATCATTTTCCCCCACTGACTTCGCCAACTACTTCATCACTAAAGTCACTACTATTCAATCTGAAATAGTTCCTCCCGACTTGCTCCCTACCACTAACCTCCTGGTACCTTCTACTAATAAACTCTCTGAGTTTCCCCCTATTTCTCTGGATGAACACTCTACACTGCTAAATTCTTCCAAACCTACTACCTGTTCTCTTGATCCTATTCCCTCCCATCTCCTAATCTCTCTAGCCCCTTCTCTTCTGCCCTCGCTCCTCTATATCTTTAATCTCTCTCTCTCTATGGGTTCCTTCCCTTCTGACTTCAAACATGCTCTCGTTTCCCCAGTTCTGAAGAAACCCTCTCTCGACCCCTCTCCTTTGTCTAGCTATCGTCCAATTTCTCTTCTTCCTTTTCTTTCTAAGGTCCTAGAATGGGTCGTTTATTCTCTCTGTATTAAGTTTCTTGAAGCCAACTCCATCCTGGACCCTTTCCAGTCTGGCTTCTGCCCACGGCACTCTACAGAGACAGCCCTCACCAAGATCTCAAATGATCTTTTGTGGGCCAAGGCAAACGGCCTCTACTCTATTCTCATTCTTCTTGATTTGTCTGCAGCCTTTGACACTGTTGATCACTGTCTCCTGGTTGATTTACTTTCTGACCTTGGGTTCTCCGACTCTGCTCTCGACTGGTTTAAATCCTACTTGTCAGACAGATCTTTTGCAATGGTCACTGGTGGTCAGACTTCGTCCTCTGTTCCCCTATCTGTTGGAGTTCCCCAGGGCTCTGTCTTGGGTCCCCTTCTGTTCTCTCTATACACACTGTCCCTAGGTAAACTCATCAGTTCTTTTGGTTTCTCCTATCATCTGTATGCTGACGACACTCAGCTGTATCTCTCCACCCCTGACCTTTCGACGGGGCTTGAACAGCAAGTTTCTTCTTGTCTGACTGCCATCTCTCAGTGGATGCAGCTTCGGCGCTTGAAGCTCAACATGTCTAAGACTAAGCTTCTTGTCTTTCCACCTAAACCCACCCTTCACTATTCCTTTTCTGTTTCTGTCGACGACACTTCTATTCAACCGGTTCATCAAACCCGCAGTCTTGGCTTCATTTTTTACTTTTCTCTGTCATTTATTCCCCAGATCCAGGCCACCGCCAAGGCCTGTAAATTCTTTCTCCACAACATTGCCAAGATCTGTCCATTCCTCTCAGCCTCTACTGCCAAGACTCTAGACCATGCCCTAGTGGTTTTGCGACTAGATTATTGTAACCTCCTTCTAACAGGGCTTCCTCTTTCACACCTCCATCCTTTAATCTCTGTCCAGTATTCAGCTGCCCATATTGTCACATCCACTCACCGCTTTGATCATGTTTCTCCTCTTTTATCCTCCCTTCATTGGCTCCCCTTCCGGATCCGGTACAAGCTTTTGTTATTGACTTTCAAAGCCCTCCATGGATTGGCCCCTTCTTACTTATCTGACCTTCTTTCTCCTTACATTCCACCCTCTGCTCTGGTAGTCAAGGTCTCCTGTCACAGTGTAGGACTACCACTGCCCCCTCCCAAATTCGTCCCTTCTCGCTTGCTGCCCCTTACTCCTGGAACCTTCTTCCCCCACATGCACACCTCATCACTTCTCTACCCAGTTTCAAAACTGAGTTAAAGACTATATTGTTTAGAGAAGCATTCCCAGAGGTGAGCCCCTCTCTGACCCAGGAAGCCTCCTTTTAACCATTAAGAAGCCAAGCCCTTCGTCCAGTCCATCTGCCTTGGTCCAGGCCTCGGAGGTAGAGAAGAACTGCTGGACCTGATCCCATTCCCCACCACCACTCCCTTCTCCTTTTGTGTCGTGTCTTCTTAGATTGTAAGCCTGAGGGCAAGGACCTGTCTAACTAAAAGATTGTATGTAAAACGCTGTGTAAATTTACAGCGCTTTATAAATAAAGGTTAATAATAATAATATCAACTAGAAGGCAGAGATCAACAGTGTCAAAGGCTGCAGACAAATCAAGAAGGATGAGAACAGAGTAAAGGCCATTAGCCTTGGCCCGTCAAAGGTCATTCAAGATCTCAGTGAGAGCTGTCTCTGTAGAATGCCGTGGGCAAAAACCAGACTGAAAGGGATCGAGGATGGAGTTGGCTTCAAGAAACTCAAGACAGCGAGAATAAACAGCCTGTTCCCAAACTTTAGAAAGAAAGGGAAGAAGAGAAATCAGACGATAGCTAGACAAAGAGGAGGGGTCAAGAGAAGTTTTTTTCAGAATTAGGGAAATGAGAGCATGTTTGAAGTCTGATGGGAAGGAGCCAGTAGAGAGAGATTGACGATATGGAGAAGAGAGGGCAGAAGAGAAGGAGCTATAGAAATTAGAAGATGAGTAGGAATTGGATCAAGAGGACAGGTTGTAGTTTTGCAAGAGTTCAGAAGTATAGCAAGTTCATCCAAAGAAGCAGGAGGAAACATTTTTAGGCGAGGGTGAAAGAGGATTATGAGCAGAAGAAGAATCGGGAGGGACTATCTCAGAGCGAATAGTGGTGATCTTTGAGATGAAGTAATTAGCGAAGTCATTGGGGGAGAATGATGAAGAGACAGGAGGAGAGGGAGGTTTAAGCAAAGTGTTGAAGGTGGAGAACAAACGCTGCGGGTGCCTCTCATTGGCGGAGATCAATGATTTGTAATAATTCTGTTTTGCCATAGACAGGGTGCATGAGAAATAAGAAAGAATAAATTTGTAATGAATAAAATCAGCCCACTGTTTGGACTTTCTCCAAAGACGTTCGGCCGCTCTAGAGCAGGACCGGAGAAACTTGATGATGGGGGTAAGCCAGGGCTGAGGCCTAGTCTTAGAG
>NW_024805309.1:0-4636 GCF_019175285.1 Sceloporus undulatus
CTCGCGCAGCAAAAAGAAGCCGCAAAAAGCGGCTTCCTTTTCCGGTGCCATTGTGACATCGCAAGGCGCCAATGGCGCACTTGCGGCGTCATAAAGGCATCAAGACATGCTGACGCTAGGCGTCCGTCACGTCAAAATGGTGGTGCCCATATGTAAAGGGCACCGCCACTTTGACGCCCTCGTCACGGGCGAGGGGCGTTTGAAAGCGCCGCCCCTTGCACTGACGCGGGCGCCTCATAGCGCCTGTTTAAATAGGGCCTTCATCCACCCAGAATTGTTCCAGAAGAAACAGAATAAGGTAACATTATAAAATTAAAAATAACACACTTTTCTAACTTATACCCACTTATCATTCAGCATTACTCTTTGTAGGCAGGGAGAAGGCTGCTAGGCAAGGAGCCATGTATTTTAATTACCAGTATTCATGCATTTTGGTTAAAAATTCCAAAGGTAGCATAAACTGCTGTTGTTGTGTGCTTCCAGGTCATTTTTTACTTATGGTGACCCTAAGGTAAACCTATTATAGGGTTTGGGTTTTTTTTGGCAAGTTTCTTCAGAGAGGGGTTGTCATTTCATTTTTCTGAGGCTAAGAGATTGTGGCTTCCCCAAGGTCACCCAGTGGGTTTTTATGCTTGAGTGGGGATTTGAACCCTGGTTTCCAAAGTCATAGCCCAACAGTCAAGCCGCTACACTATGCTGGCCCTCAAAACAAATTACTCCAAGACAATACATGCATGTGCAACCTGAAGAAAACAGGGGCAGTTAAGCCAATGGGCTTGTTTGGTCCCACTTATATTGCTTCTGCTAGACAATCCTCCAAGGAACGCAGAACTACACAGCAAGCTAAACCTTGGCTTCCCCTTTGTTTAGCTTTGTAGCAGAAGACAAGACAGCCAGTGTGGAGCAGTGGTTTGAGGGTTGGACTATGACTCTGGAAACCAGGGTTTGATTCCTTGCTTGGCCATGAAACCCACTGGGTGACCTTGGGCAAATCACACTCTCTCAGCCTCAGAGGATGGTAATGCCAAACCTCCTCTGAACAAACTTTGCAGAGAAAATACTGTGATATGGTCACCATAAGCCAGAAACAACTTGAAGGCACACACCAACAACAAGCAGAAGCCAAAGTCATTTGCGATTTCTCTTAACTTCCTTTTGTGGACATTACAAGATGTGGGAGAAAGCTCTCCTACTACAAATCTTGTTTCCACTTCTCTTACCATTCACAGCAGACCAGAAATAATTAAAATAAAAAACTAAAAAAAAAAAATCTAGCTGCCAATGACAAATGTTTAATAAAGAAAAAGGAGTCAGTGCCTGGGTTTTGAAAGCCATAGCACAATGCAAAATATTTTATTCATGTCGAATTTGTGACCTGCTCTTTGACAAAGAAAAGTAATAAATGCACATTTTGTATTCAAAATACCTAACATCAATATAAATGGCTGATATTTAGATAAATGGCTTTTCCCATAGGATTTATTGTCACCTAAAGCTATTTTAGCACCAGAGATGTAAAACTCAAAAGCTCAAAAGAATAAAAATAGCTTTCAGTTGATATTTGGCATTGTCTCCTTTTTGCCACAATCATGTTCAACTACGTGGTTTATATTACTTACCCTGCCGTTACAAGGCACTAGTGTATTGTAGTAAATCCCTGCCCCATAATTCTGGATGTTAGTGATTGGCTTTGGCCCAAAATATTTTAGAAAGGAATAATGCTTCTGATTCTTCGACAGGTTCATCATATGCCATGTTACAGAATCATCAGCTGCAAACACAAAATCCAGCATGTTGTTCTACAATACAAAAGAGAATGGATGCAGTTATAGCTTTATAACTTTATCTGCAAATATGTAATGTGAAACACCAGATGTCACAAGACAAAAAACAAAAACACAAATATACCTGAAAGCAAATAACTTTAATGTACAGTATATATGTGTGCGTATGTATACAACCCATATATCTGTGTAAACAAAAGTTTATAAAGGAGGTTTAACCATTTCATTTACAGTGCGCTGGATCCAACATTAGGTAGTCACAATATGGGTGCATCCAAACCACAGAAATAATGGTTTGACACCACTTTAACTGCCATGTCTCCATCCGACAGAATCCTGGGATTTGTAGTTTTGTGAGGCACCACAAGTCTTTGGCAGAAACTAAAGACCTAGTAAAATTACTAATCTCAGGATTCTGTAGGATGGAGCTACAGTACATAAAGTGGTATCAAACTGCATTATTTCTAGAGTGTAGATGCATCCTTAGGTTACAAGTGGAACCAATGCAAAATACGTACATTCATTACGACTAACATATGGCCAAAATATGAATCCTACTCCCTATAAAGCTCATAGTTTTTAAGTTGGCTCACATTTTGCTCCCCATCAGCAGATCCAATTGTGAGTTCCAGAAGATGAGGAGAAGACTGAATTAGGGGAAATTGAATAGGTTAGCACTTGTACATATCCTACTGCTTCAGTGGATCTGGTTTAATTAAAAGTAACAACTGGATTTAAACTCCCAATTCCATGGGGCACTGAGAATGACATGCCTAATTGATATCCATTCCCACTGCTGCAATTTCAATGGGTCAGCACACAATACTTCAACATCTGCCTTCAGTTAACCATAAAACATCAGGCCTGAGTAATGCTAACATTAACAATATGCACAATACATGGAAAGAATGAATGAAACGTCATAGTCAAGAAGACCAAGAGTGCATCTACACTGTATATGTAATGCAGTTTGACACCACTTTAGCTGCCATGGCTCTGTCTTATAGAATCCTGTAATTGGTGCACTTGCAATATGGATTCCTGCAATGTTCTCTGTCCTTGAAGATGGTCCAGAAACTTGGGTCCAAAACACACTGCAGAAATAATCCAGTTTGAGACCACTTTAAGTGCCTTGGCTCAATGAGAGGGAATTCTGGGAAATGTAGTTTTGGGAGACATTTAGCCTTCTCTGACAGAGAGCTCTGATGCTATATTAAACTACAGTTCCCAGGATTCCCTAGCACTGAGCCAGGACAGTTAAAGCGGTCTCAAACTGGATTATTTCTGCCGTGTGTTTTGGACCTTAAATCAGTAAAGAATGTGTCAGGATTGTCTGTGGGGATGGAACACCTTACATCTACTTTGGCTGCTTAGTTGTTTTCAGGTCCAGCTTAAAATGCTGCTCTTATTCTTTAAAGTCCGCAATAAATTCAGCATGGATTACTCTCACAATTGGCCCTCATCCCTCTGGACTGCCTAGACTGCCTTTTTTCTGGCACTCAAAAGCGGGGTTGCTTCTCCTTGGATGCATCTGCACTGTAGAGATAACGGAGTTTGACATCACTTCAACTGCCAAGGCTCCATCATACATCATCATGGGATTTGTAGTTTTGCGAGGCACCAGCAGCACTCTTTGGGAGAGACGGCTCAAGACATGGCTGAGGCTTCTGGGAGCTGAAGTCTCTCTAAAGGGCACAGTTTGGGGACCACTGGCCTCTTCTAGTGCTGCTATTCCACCTTAACTGCGCTGGCTGCCTCCTGTTGCATTCTGGGGCTTGTAGTTCAGTGAGACCTAAGAGCTCTCTGGCTGAGAATTCTAAAGGCCCCTCCTTGAACTGCAACTCCCAGAATGCAACAGGAGGCAGCCAGCGCAGTTAAGGTGGAATAGCAGCACTAGAAGAGAGTAGTGCGGGAATCTAGTAGCTAGCCTGTCCTCCTTTCTTCTCCCCCCCTCCCCTTCCACTGACCCCTTTTTCCGCGGAGGAGGCCCCCGCCTGCTGGAAGACTCCGGAGCCATAAGCAAAGGCGAGGCTGAGCTCCTGGGGGAAGTGGGCGAGGATCCTGCGGAAGGACACAGCCGAGCTGGGCACAGGAGGAGGCATGAGGCTCAAAGGGAGACGCCCGGGCGGCAGCCACGCCCACCTCGCCTTCCGCGCCAGGAGACGAGGAAGCGCCGGAAGAGAACCAAGAAGGAACCACCAACAACAACGAAGGGCGCCCTCCGCGTCACGGCGCCCTCTCTGGTGGAGGACCTCCTGAGGCGTTGTCGCCACATTGAGGAATTAAAGCTGTTTGTTACCTGAGCGTCTTAAAGCGTTGCTGTTCTATTAACTGCTCTGGCTGCCTCCTCCTGTTGCATTCTGGGATTTGCAGTTTAAGGGAGGGGCCTTTAGAATTCTCAGCCAGGGAGCTCCTAGGCCTCACTGAACTACAAGCCCCAGAATGCAACAGGAGGCAGTCAAAGTGAAATAGCAGCACTATTACATCACCCACGTAATAACGATGACATTTTAACGGCTCGGGGCTATGGAATTCTGGGAAGTGTCACTTTGTGAGACATTTGGCCTTCTCTGTCAGAGAGCCCCGGGGCCACAATAAACTACAGTTCCCAGGATTCTCTGGCGCTGAGCCAAGGCAGTTAAAAATGATGTCAACATGGATTGTTTTATTTGTTTATTTCATTTCTGTGCCGCCTTTTTCCCAGCCAGGAAGGGACCCAAGGCAGCTCAGGAAAAGCAAAAACATGTTTTAAATATCTGTTACAATAAGTTTTAAAACAAGTAAAAGCATCTAAGGAAAAGTGGCATAAAATTGCATACATAAAAAATAAACCTTAAAACACACACTCCATC
>NW_024805310.1:0-4636 GCF_019175285.1 Sceloporus undulatus
CCCACAAAGAGCTAAAGTATTGAAATAATTCCGAATCTTTGACAGTGGGATATACTCCCCCAAGAAGGGCCCTGATCCCGTCCAACCCCCTTCTTCTTCTGACATGCAGGAACTCTCTATCAAAGCTTCTCCACTGACAGATGGCCATCCAGCCTCTGTTTAAAGACAGCCTACAAGGAAGGAGACTCTGGCGCAATCTCCAAGGAGTCTCTTCCATCTCTATGGCTCTACGATTCTATGGCTGTGATCTGGGAGTGGAGGACCACTCTGTGGCACCGTTGTCATGGACTGGTTAGTACTGGGAGGGCTTAGGCTCTGCAGGGCTGGGGGCTGGTTAAGATAGTCCGACCCAAGACGCTTATGGGTCCAGATGGAGTCCTGATGGCTCTTGGGGAGTTTGCCTTGGCAGGTGATCCTCTCAAAGCCCCAGCAGATCTCTGGAAGAGAGGAATGGCCAGGGGAACGGACATGATGGCCCCGAGCATCCCTCCCATGAAGCAGAGCAAGGCATGCCCCTGTTCAATGGTGAAGAAACGAGTGGGTCGGAGACTAGAACCACGAGGTCCGGGGGATGTAATCTTGGTGCCTGCTTGTGCCGTTTTATTGGATAAGTTTCAGTCTGTGCAGCCTGAGGATGTGGACGGGATCCTTGGAGAAGTGAGGGCCACCACTTGCATACTGGATCCTTGTCCTTTCTGGTTTCTGAAGGCAACCAGAGAGAGACTGGCCAAGTGGCTAAGGCCAGTGGTGAATGCTTCGCTGTAGCAAAGCAGATGTCTATCTCGTCTCAAGGAGGCTCTAGTGAAGCCATCACTGAAAAAGACCTCCCTGGATCCCACCCTTTTGGATAACTATCGGACAGTCTCTAATATTCCATTCTCAGTCAAGGTCAAGGGAATAGGGGTTCAGCCTGGGATGGATGGGGCTTGGGTCTTTTCCTCCTGGATCCCGCTCTGAGGCTGGATGCCCAGCTTTCAGCAATAGCCAGGAGCGCATTTGCACATTCTCTGGAGGACTTAGCAACTCCTAGGGAGAACATAGTCATCAAATCCACAAACAATCAAAACCGTAAAAGTGGAGGGCCAACTGTATTTGCCTTCTTCCAATCTCTCTCTCAATCTCTCTTTTAATGGAAATTAAAGACTGGATTATTTGAAACACACCTTGAAACAAACAGCAGGAAATATATCTCTAAGAAAGCTTCTTAAACACAAGTGACGGACGCCTTTTGCTCCTGAACTTACTTACGTCACTGTCACAGGGACGTCTTCAAACCAGACCCATTTGTTTCCTTTCTTATGGAGTCCAATCCAGAAAGAAATTGTTCTAGTCGTGATAAAGGCCTCCAAATACTCCTGCAAATAGAACAAGTCACTGGGTCAAAGCTTTTCCAAAGAACCATTTCCTCCCCAAGGGAGATACACACACACTTGTGTTTGTGTGTGTGTACAACATCACAGCAGGCAGCATCTTCATCCCACCCCTCCATTTCAATATCAAAACCACTCCTGTTCCCATCCTAAGTGTTGTTGTTGTTGTTGTTGTTGATGATGATGATGATGATTTATGTTAAGTGATGTAGATGTGAATTATAGCAAATTCTGGAGTATGTTGCTCTATGTGCAAATTCTCTTGTCTTGGAACAGCTATTTTATACTGGGAAGTGCATTCAACTGAAGGCCATATGGATCAGACATTGCATGGAACATCATGTCGTCCGACTGTGATCAAGATTGCCATCTGGCAGGGAAAAATAAAATAAAATAGGTCAGTACTGTACATTGAAATTAAATGGGGAGATGTTAACATTAAAAAAGTTAGTGCTATAGAATGCTAATGAAGGGTAGTGTAATTAGGTAAGACTACTACTTGTTATTTCTATGAATCATAGTAAGCTAGTGCAGTAAGTATGGCAGGAATAACATATTTTATGTCACTACAAGAACTGCTCTGTTGTTATGCAAAGGAATCTCATAACATCTTTGAGACTAAAGGCCTTGACAAAAATGCCTCTTTTAGCACCGGATCGGGACCATGGCAACTACATGGCGCGGCACCGATCTTGCCTTTTCACTGCACAAAAAGGAGCTGGAAAAGTGGCTCCTTTTTGCAGCATGGAAAGGACACCATAGCTGCTGGCACCATGACTTTTTGGCGCTCATTTGGCACTCCGTCATCTAGACGCAGCACGAGGAGCGCCGTGACATCACCCTTCGTGTGGTGCAGCATGTGGGCGTGTGTCATGCGTACGCCATGCCCCCACTCCATGCCCCCATTAAGGTACACTCCTTAATGGCTAGTCTGTACAACCAGTAACAGTAAGAGAAGTTGTAGCCTAAGTTTTGACAGACCATATCTGCTTCCTCAGATGCATGGAGCAAAATGGTGCCCAGGACAGACTGGTATAGATGGCAGCCATGACCAGCCATGGATATGCAAACTTAGTGGCTATGGTGATGATGAGGCTACAGGTTGTGATGAATGGGAGTCCCACCATTTGCCAGAGCCTTCTCCCCAGATGCAAAGGATCGCAAGCCAATGCGGTATAGTGCTTTGAACATTGGGCTACATGACGCTGGAGACCAGGCTCTGCTTGCCAGCTTGGACTTTGCAAACTCATTGGGAGACCCAGGGCAAGTCACAGTCTCTCAGAGAACGGCTGAGGCAACTAACCTCTGAAGACACTGGCCACGAAAATACTCCCATGGTAGCTTCACCTTAGGGTGATCGTAAGCCAGAAACAACTTGAAGGCACACAACAACAACAACAACAAGGAACAACAGTGTGTCCAAAGGAGGGCCACCAAAATGGTGAAGGGCCTGGAAACCATGTCTTATGAGGAAAGACTTTGGGACCTAAAATCATAGAATCCTAGTCGGAAGAGATCCCAAGGGCCATCCAGTTCAACCCTTTTATGCCATGCAGGAACTCTCAATCAAAGCATTCCCATTGACAGATGGCCATCCAGCCTCTGTTTAAACCCCTCCACCACAATCTCTGAAGAAGGAGTATGTTCCACTGTCGAACAGCCCTGACTCTCATAAAGTTCCTCCTAATGTTGATATCTCTTTTCCTGGAGCTTGCATCCATTGCTCTATTGTGTCCTGTTCTCTGGAGCAGCAGAAAACAAGTTTGCTCCCTGAGCAATATGACATCCCTTCAAATACTTAAACAGGGCTCTCATATCACCTCTTAACCGTCTCTTCACCAGGTTAAACATGCCCAGTTCTCTGTCTTTCCTCATAGGGCTTCATGGTTTAGTGTGGAAAAGAGATGGTTAAGAGGTGATATGAGAGCCCTGTTTAGATAGCTGAAGCAGTGTCACACTGAGGAGGAAGCAAGCTTGTTTTCTGCTGCTCCAGAGAATATAATGCAATCTACAGAACAATGGATGGAAGCTCCAGGAAAAGAGACTCCACCTCAACATTAGGAGGACTTTCTTAACAGTAAGGGCTGTCCGAGAGTGGAACACACTCCTTCCTTGGAGAGCAATAGAGTCTCCTTCCTTGGAGGCTGTCTTTAAGCAGAGGCTTGATGGCCATCTGTCCATGGGGATGCTTTGATGGAGAGTTCCTGCATGGCAGAAGGAGGAGGTTGGACTAGATGGCCCTTCTTGGGGTTTCTTCCAGCTCTATGATTCTATGATTCAGTTCAAAGAGTGCGTTGATCTGTTTGGAATGGGCTAATGTTTGAGTTAGTAAATACTAAGTGGTGTTTGCTCTCCCTTTTTTCCCCTTTTGGGTAGGAAGGCTTGAAAGCCAAGACTGGAATATCACTGTTTTTGATTAGAGGCTCCAGATTCCCGTAGGAAGCATCATGGCCCTTGTTTCCAAATTAACAGAATCCTGTTCATTCATCTCATCTAGAATAAACCCATCCAAGCAACTCAACCCACAGATTGCTCCCTCTGATTCAAGGGCTTTACTCTAGTCATGAAGACAAATAGGACTGAAGTGAATGTGGTCAAGCACATCCGCCTTGCATCTAAGATAGAAGGTGTAAGGCGAGAAGGCATGAAATCCATTCCTGTCCTGAAAGTCCCCAAATGTAGGCTGAAAGTGAGGAGATATCCCTCCCAGTTTGAACTGGAACAGAGCCCCTGCAAGTCTTCCTTCAGCCACGCTTGCCTTTTGCTCCTGAAGGACCCAAGCAAGGAGTTTATCAGACTCAAGTTTTGGACCCTGCAATTGTGCTAAGGAAGTGTGAAGAACGTTGCAAAATGACTGTTTCGCGCAATGTCTTACCACATTGCTTGCTTTTCTGTCATTCCCCCGTAACGTTATGCTCAAAAGTTGCAATTTGCGTGATGCGAAACCATGCATAGCGGAACTGTCTACTACACCAGCGCCTTCTGTCTCTGTCAAGCATTTCCCATCAAAATCCTTGCGCATGCCCTTTGGAGGCTTTGGTGGCATCCTGACTTTTGTGCTTCCGGGGGAGCGAGGGGGTTCCCCCCCATCTCTAGGGAGGGGGAGAAGGAAAGAGCCAAAGGGAAAAGGGGAATCTGGATGCAAAGGGTGACAGAAGGCAAAAGGGCAAATCAGGGTGGCTTTTGGAGGGCAAATGCAGTATTTCCCCCCATTATTTGTATGATTAAATATATACAAAATGAGTGCATGTTTTGTTGTGTTTTTT
>NW_024805311.1:0-4635 GCF_019175285.1 Sceloporus undulatus
AAGATAGAGCACTCAAGAAGTTCAGGAAGTAGTTAGTGCTTTTCTTTTATATGCATGTTTGTATATTTTTATATGTTTGTTTTTCTTTGTTAATTTTAAGAATAAAATTTATTTTAAAAAAAAGAAATAAAAAATACTTAGAGAACTGGAAAAATCTAAAATTGTCTCTCCTAGGTAGGATGGTGGCTATAAAAATGACCATATTGCCTATTTTTTTCCTTTTTCAAAGATTTCCCATAATTACTAAGGAAATACCCTTAAAAAAATGAAACAAAGAGATCTCTACTTTCATTTGAGCTGAGAGAAAAAAACCCACTCTTTTAAAATAAATTTAGCATAATTTCCAGCCAATTCTTGCATCCCTGCCATGCAGAAAGCCTCTAAACGTGTGAAAATTCACAACGTATCCCATCTCACCTCCCCACACACCTCAGAGCCCTTTACTACCCCTAAATACCTCCATTCTCTGCAATCCCTCTCAAAATGGCAACAGGATTAAAATGTGGACATTTTAAGAAGGGATGCAGAGGAAAATAAAGGTATTTAGGCTTGCTGTGACATGTGACAAGAGAATATGGGAGAGGCATTGGCCCCTGGCCTGCATGCAGTTGCCCACCCTTGTTCTAGGTATATGTAGAACACATATGAATATGCATATGCAGTGGACCCTTGCTATACGCTGGGGTTTGGTTCCAAGATCCCCAATGGATAACAGAATCTATGGATGCTCAAGTCCCATTAAATATAATGACATAGCAAAATGGTGTCCCTTATATATAAAAAATGGAAAATCAAGATCTGATATTTGAAATGTATACTTTTTTTGAACATTTTTCAAACCATGGATGCTTGAATCCATGTATAAAAATCTGTGTATAAGAAGGGCCGACTGTATAAGCATATCTATGGCTTAAAAATGGAGTAAGCAGTCGTTCTTTTTTTGGAACCATTTTAGATTTGGCGACTGCAGTGGTACATAAATCAGCATTATTAAAGGCAAATGGGGCTGTGGTGGGATGGTTCAGAACACACAAACACACACACACACACACACACACACCTACTCTTACATCTCACCTATATCCCCATCCCAGCAATCCTATTCAAGATCATGGTGTCCCTGCACAGCATCATCAGGGAAACAGCATTTTCTCTTTACTCCTTGCTGATCATCTGGCCCATGGACAATAAGCAATAGATTCACCGGATGTCAACTGGCCTCACAGAGATCAGTAGAAAGGAGCTGCATGATGCTCACAGACTGTGGTTTAGACTGGTATCATTTAAAGCAAGAACTCTATCACTCTATATCCACAATAGAATTAATGTCTATCTGATTTAGTTAATATGAAATGCCAGAATCTGATCTCATCCAAAAGTGCTACCTGTTCTTAACACAATGGCCCAATGATCCAGACAAACTGTTCAAAAAGAGCTTTGTGAAATGGCCAAAAGTTAAAATGGATGCTATTATACTGTTATCATAATATATTACAATTGCCTAGGAAATGAAACTGAAAAGTAATAGAGAAAAAAGAAGGAGACAGAAAGAGAGAGAGAGAAAGAGAGAGCCCAAGTGGCGCAATGGTTAAATGCTTGTACTGCCTGCAGCCGCTAACTCACAAACCATAAGGTTGCGAGTTCAATCCCAGCAAAAGAGCTCAAGCTCAACTTAGGGGCAATTAGTTTACACTTTGTAAACCACTTAGTGCCTAAGTGCACTGATTAGCGGTATAGAAATGTACTTGCTATTGCTTGCTATAAAGAGTGCAAAATGATAATGCAAAAAGGTTTACGTCAGGGTTCAGGTTTCTTGCAAAATTCAAATTCTCCCAGTGAACATCAACAGCCTGAAAATGATTTTTAAAAATGAATCGTTTTTAGATCTAAAGAAAGAAACTACTCAGTACAGAGACACAGGGGCTGTACAGATGGGCAACATGCAGCCGCCCCTGTACTGGCCAGATCGGGGCCATGGCAACCACACGCTGCAGCCCTAATCCAGCCTCCGGAGAGTCCAAAAAGGAGCCACAAAAAATGGCTCTTTTTTGTGCTTTCCAAGGAATGTCATAGCTGCAGCAGTGTGGCTTTATGACGCCCCTTCAGTGCTTCATCATGTAGATGCAGTGCCTGAGCCGTGTCATGATGACACACACCATGTAGACTGGCGCACACCAAAAATATGCCCTGGAGGTGGGGCTAGGGCATCCAGTGTGTGGATGCTGGGCCCTGGCTCCACCCCAGGCTGGCACAAAGTTCTGGTCTGTATAGGCTCACAGAGATGCAGGTTGCATTTGCACTGCGGAAATAATCCAGTATGACACCACTTTAATTGCCATGGCTCAATGCTATGGAATTCTGGGAATTGTAATTTTGAGAGACATTTAGCTTTCTCTGTCAGAGAGCTCTAGTGCCAGAAGAAACTATAAATCCCAGAATTCTGTAGCATGGAGCCATGGCAATTAAAGTGGTATCAAACTGCATTATTTCTGTAGGGTGAATGCAGCCACAGACATACACACTAGTTAAGTCTTCACCACTTAAATGTATTCTTGATCTTGGGGGGAAATGGGTTCATTAGGTACCTATTTCCCACAAGGAAAATTTTAGTTGAACATTACAGGGCAGGAAAGAACAGCTATGCCAGATCCAGAGGCCATTTTTTTTGGCCCTGTGTACCTCTTGAGGCCATATGGACTGCTAAAAATGCAAACAAACAAACAAACAAACAAAATTACTTAAAACAAAACCAGAAGTAGTCAAGTGCCTAATTCTGGTTTGGAACTTTTTAAACATGTGAAGAGGAAGGGGGCTATAAACTATTTAAAACGTGACTTACCTCTATCAGAGGTTTACTTTGGATATAAAAAGAATAATCTTGTTTCATAAAGCTGCATTATGTTACTTTCATATATATTAAAGCCCATTAAGATGCTTCAGATGAAATTTGGTGTTGTGGTAGAGACAGAGATTCTTATATTCATAGGTAGTAGAGTTGCCCTGAAGTGTTCTGTGCATGTGTACCACTTGTCTATTTATAGTGATCCCATGAATTTTGTAGAGTTTTCTCAGATAAGGAATGCTCAGAGGAGGTTTTGACAGTTCTTTATTCTGAAAGCCTTAGGGGCTATGTGTGGACTCAGGACTTCACTTTCGCCATAGCTGCTATAGGACAAGAATGGAGAAATTGTGGCCCTCCTGCTATTGTTAGATGTCTACTCCCATTGTACCCATTGGTTATGCTGGCTAGAGCCAATAGAATTAGCTATCCAATAAATATAAAGGGAATATAAATAAATAAATAAATAAATAAATAAATAACTATAAAGGGAAACATATTCTCCATCTGTAGTATAGGCTACTCTTCTTACCCAGTGAATGGTGTTCTAAGACTTTTGTTGGTCTATCCTCTCAGAATGGGTGAGGGTTGGAAGGGTGCATGCCATGTGACATTTGAACACCAGCAGATACTGTGTTGTATCAGTTATGATATGTCTGATGCAAGATGGAATCCTGATGAATGCTCTGTGGTGTGACAACCATATTCTGAAGAATTCAAAATGGCCTTACATGTATTGGTTCAGTAATTCTTACAACAGCCCATAAGGTGATCCCATTTTACAGATGGAGATAGTGATTACCAGATGCCACCTAGTGAGTTGGTACATGAAATTAAATTTGAATTGGAGATCTTCTGCCTTGTAGCTCACATTGTTAGCTCCTGTGCTACAACCATAGCATACAAGTCTCAATAGACTAAAAACCTAGTCACCCTCTCTCTCTCTCTCTCTCTCTCTCTCTCTATATATATATATATATATAGAGAGAGAGAGAGAGCATTTTGCACCTCTAGTAATTATTTCTGTAGATAGAAGTACATATATTCTATTTGTAACAACCAAGACTTTATACGCACTCAGAAAGGAAGGCATAGAAAGCCACGAAGTAGTAAACAATCCTTGCTAGCCTTTCCTCCTCCAAAAGTCATCAGTCCAATTGGGTTAGTGGCTCATGTTGAGGTGTTAAAAATGTGTCCATGTAGCAAGAACACACTTTTTAAAATGTGGTTTCCACATTAACAGAAGAGCATAATTCGTTTATGGTGAATGATTTATGTTGCATTGTGGGCACATGTTTTTATGGGCTGCTCTGTCTTGTGGTTTACCTTCGAAAAGTACAGCATATTTCTAGAATGGTTTTGTCCTCATATATTATAGTTTGGTCTACTGTTCATTATTTATATGACTTGTTTGTTGGCCCTCCTATTTCATATTGTAATAACTTGTAATCTAAATGTTAAAGGTGAGAGATAAAGCTTGGTGTACTTATTGCACAGGAAAAACAGAGGGCCTAGTGCACCATGTCACCTTTTAAGGTATTAATGGCTATCAATAACCAAGGGTCAAAGTTTCTGAAGGTGAAACTATATGATTTGAAGAGCAATGTTCAGGCTTTTGTTGCTTTAATGAAATAGCATGAGCTACAGGAGCTTGTGGGTTACCTGTTTTGCTAAGTTTGTTTGGGTCATAAAAGTTTATCACATGGGACGAATCCTGTGCAGAAACTAGATTTAAAGTGAAAACAAGCTAGTTTTGCAGGTTGTTTTCACATGATGTTGGGATTAACCCGAACAGA
>NW_024805312.1:0-211 GCF_019175285.1 Sceloporus undulatus
GGGTGGGTGATCCTTAGGCCCCATTCACACTACAAAAATAATCCAAGATGAATCCAGGTTGAATCCTTGTTGTTCACACACATCCTGAATGCACTCGATGCACTTGGGGAGGGGCTGGGAAAAAATCACTTAACCCGGGAAATTTGATACTGGATTTTTCCTCTGAGTTTTCCTGAAAGATCCACATCAATCTGCATCCTCAGTAGTGTGG
>NW_024805312.1:221-4634 GCF_019175285.1 Sceloporus undulatus
ATAATAATAATAATAATAATAATAATAATAATAATAATAATAATAATAATAATAAATTTTATTTATACCCCGCCTTTCCAAAAAATGATCAAGGCGGCTTACAAATGTTAAAACAGTTACAATAGCATTTACAATACAAATTAAATTACAATATAAAAAGTTAAAACATTACTACAAAAATAGGAACAGGAGTCAAAAAATACACATATCAGGGTACAAACAATCAATCACAAATATTTCGGAGTAAAAAAACAACAACAAAGGGCAGAGGAAAATCAATTAAACTAAAGAGGGAAGGCCAATCTAAATAAGTATGTTTTTAAATTCTTCTTAAAAGAATCTAATGAGGCGGCAGAGCGAAGCTCTAAGGGGAGCTTATTCCAGGAAGACGGGGCAACGATGGTAAAAGCCCTCTGTAAGGTCCTTACAAGATGTGTTCTAGGAACCTCTAACAGGTTTGTCCCGGATGATCTAAGTGTGCGGGGTGGATTATGTGGGGAGAGGCGGTCCTCCAAGTACCCTGGGCCCAAGCCATTTAGGGCTTTATAAGTTAAAACCAACACCTTGTATTGAGCTCGGAAGCGAATAGGCAGCCAGTGAAGATCTTTTAAGATAGGTGTTATATGGTCCGACCTGGAAGTACCAGCGACCAGTCTAGCTGCCATATTCTGTACAATTTGCAGCTTCCGGGTTTGGTACAAGGGTTGCCCCATGTAGAGCGCATTGCAGAAATCCAATCGAGAGGTTACTAAAGCATGTACAACAGTTTCAAGGTTCTTACGGTCCAGGTAAGGACGCAGCTGGCGTATCAGCCGGAGCTGATAGCAAGCACTCCTGACCGTCGCATCCACCTGAGGTGTTAGCTGGAGTGACGAGTCAAGGAGCACCCCCAAGCTGCGCACCGAGTCCTTCAAGGGGAGCGTGACCCCGTTCAGGACCGGATGACAAATCTCATCACCCGAAGCCGGGGAACCTATCACCAGTACTTCCGTTTTCCCTGGATTCACACTGAGTTTGTTCTCCCCTCATCCAGCCCATTACCGACGCCAAGCAGGCATCTAGAGGAGAGATGCCATCCTTAGTTACTGCATCAGTCGGAGACACAGAGAAGACTATTTGGGTGTCATCAGCATACTGATAACACCGCGCCCTGTGTCTCCGGATGATCTCTCCCAGCGGTTTCATGTAAATGTTGAATAGCATAGGGGACAAAATCGCTCCTTGAGGGACACCAGATGTAAGGGCCCTCGTGTCGGAGCGACAGTCCCCCAGCTCCACCATCTGGGATCTGCCCAAGAGGTAGGACCGGAACCACTGCAGAGCAGTGCCCCCGATACCCAGCTCCCCCAGGCGTCCCAGAAGGATACCATGATCGATGGTATCGAAAGCCGCTGAGATGTCCAAAAGCACTAACAGGGACACGCTTCCCCTGTCCATGCCCAGACGGAGATCATCAACTAAGGCGACCATGGCAGTCTCAACTCCATAGCCCGCCCGGAAGCCGGTTTGAAATGGGTCCAGAAAGTCGGTATCATCCAAGATCGATTGAAGCTGGAAGGCGACTGCTCTCTCGATCACCTTCCCCAAAAAAGGTAGCAGCGAGATGGGCCGATAATTGTTGTGAATCAGGGGGTCTAAGGAGGGTTTCTTAAGCAAGGGTTTAACCACTGCTACTTTCAATTTTGATGGGAACCGACCCTCTCTTAGAGATGTATTAATGATGCGGTGCAACATAGTCAACACCACATCACCCCCCTGAGCTGCCAACCATGAGGGACAGGGATCAAGAGAGCACGTCGTCTTCCTAACGCTTCGAAGGATCTTGTCCACTTCATTGGTTCTAACAAACTCAAAGTGATCCAGTAAAACTGGGGCCACGGACGCTTCGGATGCCTCTCTTACAGGATCTGCATAAATACCGGCGTCAAGATCAGCCCTAATCTGAGAGATTTTATCCGCAGAAGTTGTTAAAATCATCACAGCAGGCTTTAGATGGTACCAAAATAGGGCTCAGGGAGGGAAGGAGCTGGGTTAGCTCCCTCACAACCCTGAACAGCTCTGCTGGACGCGACTCTGCGGACGCAATACGTGCAGCATAGAACAAATTCTTTGCTGCACCTATTGCCACTCCATAGGCCTTCAAATGAGAGCGAAGGAGTGTCCTGTCGGATAAGCGCTGATGTCTTCGCCAGTTACGCTCTAGTCGTTGCGCAGCCCGCTTCCTTACCCTGAGATCTTCCGTATACCAAGGTTGTTTATTGGAAGCAGGCCGGTAAGGACGCTTGGGAGCGACACTGTGTATAGCCCTGGAAAGATTAGAATCCCAGATGTTAGCCAGGGCATCAACAGAATCGCCGTTAGTGCCAGTCGTATACTCCTCTAGGGCTTCTTGGAACCTTTTGGGTTCCATCAGCCTTCGAGGGTGGACCATCCTAATAGGTCCGCCACCCCCGGGGGGACCAAGAAATGATCCGTCCATGACAGGGGAGAGACGTTAGAGATCTCTTCCCACGGAGCCTCCAAGTCCGTACTGAAGATCACATCAAGGGTATTACCAGCGCAATGCGTTGGCCCTGAGACCAATTGAGACAGGCCCATGGCTGTCATCATAGTCATGAACTCCCGAGCTGCACCAGTTGGAATATCACTGGCCCCGAAAGGGATGTTGAGGTCCCCCAGGACAAGAAGCCTAGGGGACTCCAACACCAGTTCCGAGACCAGCTGTGTCAGTTCGGCCAGGGAGTCTGTTAGCGCACGGGGGGGCCGGTAGACCAACAAAATCCCCAGGCTGTCTCTGGCCTTCAGGGACAGGTAAATACATTCGATGTGATCTGTTTTCCGGACTGGGATCCTGGTTAAGGAAAGGGTGTTTTTATGGACCAAGGCAACAACGCTCCCCCCCCCCCCCCCCCCCCCCCCAATCCCCCCTCCCCCCGCCCACCTAACCTGATCTGGTCCTTAACTGAGAACCCGGCTGGGAGGGCCTGTGCCCACACTGCCTCACTCTCAGGCCCAAGCCAGGTCTCAGTAATGCACACCAGGTCGCAGTTGTTATCCTGAATAAGATCGTATATGATGTGGGACTTATTTTTTATGGACCTGGCGTTACACAGGAGCAGAGACAGGGTTTGTGGTACGACTGGGTTGACCCTCAGGCCTCTTTGGTTAGGAAAGTGGAAGGAAGGAGAGATAGATATTACGCATCTGTCTCGCCTTCCTTTTTGACACAAATCCACTTTCCTACCGCCATACCTCCCCTTGCCCCACACAACCTCTATTGGGGCTACCATTCCAAGTGCATCTGCCACCACAGCTGGCCTCCCACATCTCATATTCCCCCCCCAAACCCAGTAGTAACAAAAAAACCCCGCAACAGCTAAGGAAGACAGAAAAAAATGTCATTCCTAAAATACAAACTATCCAAATTACCCTAGTTACGAAAACCCCTGCTCAGCCGAATACAATCAGGCGAGCAAATTAATTCCTGTTCCTAGAAGGAACGCCTGTACTTCGCAAGAAAGAAGAAAGAAAGGGAAAAAAAAAAAACCTTAGGCGAAATACATTTGCGCACCCAGCTGGTCTTGGGGCTGGCGTCCTCGGTTGGGGAGCCGGCGGGCCGGCTTTTGAGGAGTAAGAACAGTGATCCGCATCTTTTTGGGACAAAAAAAATGAATGTGAATGCCCCCTTAGTAAAGAGGAACAAATTGATCAGGCAGTCAGGTATCTCCCGGCACTAAATCTGGTTGTAGAGAGGTTATTTATTTAACTTCAGAAGAATGTGATTTCTACCCCACAACCCAGTGAAGAGATTTCTTCCTAATCAAAAGGTTAACAAACCAAAGGCTAAGCTGGTTCCTTTTTACCATGTGTGGCCTATGAGGATGAACCATTTCTGTATAAAACTTTATGTAAGAACACATAACAAGCCACATGGAATCAGACTGAAGGCGTAGCCCATAGCAAACATTTCCCTCAATGGCTCACCATTGCCTATGGGAAACCCTGAGCAGGACCCAAATTTAATTCTTATTTATTAGGGTAGCTTAGAAATGGAAGCAAAAAGATCTGTGATCTCTGCCTAGGTGAAATGTATTTTGTGCACTTTGGTTGGACAAATAAAGGTATCACTGCTTTGTGGCTTTTAGGTGCTGCTTGTGTAATGTTCTGTACACCAGACAGAGAGGACAGGCTTGGTCATGATTGCTTAAGACTTTGATGAGAGCCCTTAGGAACAAATGTATTCCCCCTGGGAATACATTTTTCAGACAGTTGTTCCTTTTCGGACTGCAATTCCCAGCATTCCTTGCCACTAGTTATGCTGGCTAGGACTGCTGGTAGTTGCAGTCTGGTAACAAATAAAGGGCTTGACAATTACCATCCCTGTTTAAAGTTAATAATGTATGGCTTGCTTAA
>NW_024805313.1:0-4634 GCF_019175285.1 Sceloporus undulatus
CCCCCCCAATGGTTCCAGATTGTAATGTTTTAAGATTGTGTATCATTTATATTGTTTTTAGGATTTGGATTTTACAAAGCTCTTAAAGCAGTGTTTGGACCTACATATCAGGTCCAAAGCTCCCTATAGAGTACAGATGGCCAAACACTAATCACAGATAAAGCTTCCATTCTGAACTGATGGGCTGAACATTTCCAAAGCCTCTTTAGTGCCAGCCGAGTAGTCCAAGACTCAGCTATTCAACATACGACGCAACAACTGATGAAAAATGAATTGAACATACCTCCCACTTTGGAAGAGACCCTTAAGGCCATACAACAGATGAAAAATGAAAAGGCAGCCGGGATTGATGGAATTCCGCCTGAAGCTTGGAAACATGGAGGTCATGTACTCCGAGCTCCTTGTGAGTTGCTGGGAAAAAGGTAAACTGCCATCAGATCTCTGAGATGCAGTCATCATCACCCTGTATAAGAAAAAAGGAGCAAAAGCCGATTGCTCAAACTATCGAGGTATAACACTCGTCTCCATCGCTGGAAAAATCCTTGCAAGGATACTCCTGAACAGATTAGTTCCTGCTATTGCAGAAGAACTTCTTCCTGAAAGCCAATGCAGCTTTGCGTTGTACTGTCTATTCTCCTTTATGGGTCTGAAACATGGGTCACCTATCGCCAACACCTATGACTCCTTGAACACTTTCATCAGCGCTGTTTACGCACAATTCTAAATATACACTGGGCTGACTATGTGACAAATGTTGCTGTTCTTGAACAAGCAGGGATCACCAGCATTGAGGCCATGCTATTGAGGATGCAGCTGCGCTGGGCAGGACGTTTATGGAATGCTAGGCAGTGCCATCATCAGGGCATTAGAAGGACCATCACCTCCCAAAAATAGTATTCTATGGTGAACTCGCCACGGGTCAGCGTAAGAGGAATGCCCCAAAGAAGAGATACAAGGACTTCCTGAAACAACATTTCAGGCTCAGCCAAATTGATCACCAACAATGGTCCACCCTGGCCTTGCACCAGGAGGCATGGAGACACACTATCCATGATGCTGCAGCCTTCTTTGAAAGCTCACACCGAACGAGTCTTGAAGAGAAACGACAATGCAGGAAGTACCACAACCCAGAAACATCACCCACGGAGACTTTCTGCTGTGCTTTCTGCAACCGGACTTGTTTATCTCGGATTGGCCTTTTTAGTCATCAACACGCTTGTAGAAAGTGCGGGATGAGTCCTTCCTGAATCTTCGTTCGCGAAGTAGAGCCAGAGAGATAGAGGGGATTGGGGTGGAGAATTGAGAATGGGGATTATTTTCTATTTTATTAGTTTCGTTCATTTATTGCTATGTAATTTGCTTTGTTAATTGTATTGCTGTTGTGAATTGCTATGTATTTTTTACTATTTATTGCTATTGTGAATTGCTTTGTTATTTTCTTGTTATTGTTTGCTTCATTGTTTATTGTTGTAACCTGCCCTCATTCGTTGTGATTGGGCAGACTATAAATAAATCTTTATTATTATTATTATATTGTATTTTAAAGTTATTATTTTAATTTTGCTAATTGTTTCTGTCACAACCATTTCTATTACATTCAGTAATATATGGGATTTATAAGTAACATTAGTACAAAAACATTGCTAAGGATTCTGTATGGTGTAGTAGACAAAGAGGTCTGTGTGTGTGTGTGTGTGTGTGTGTGTGTGTGTGTGTGTGTGTGAACACCACACCAAATGACACCAGCCCTGATGATGGCACTGCCCAGCATTCCATAAAGTACTACCATAGAGATCTCACATGGGATAGATTAGATTAGATTCCATATACCTGCAGCTATACCAAAGATCCTTCTGTATTTAGTTACCTCTTTGATTTCTATCATTTTTTTAATTGGCATTAATTTTTGGCAACTTCATATCCTGTATTTTCTGCTGCCTCTACAATTTTTTTTTAATCGTATAACGCCCTTTCTTTTCCCTGCTCCCTCCCAACAAAAAGCCAATGGAATAAATTGTCTGGGGGAAAAGTTAAAGTCTTTTCCCCAAATAGTAATATTACTCATTGGCTAAGTAGTTAATGGGGGAGGGGTTTGCTCATGGAAGTTATTTTTCCAAAGATTCTACATTTTATTGGCTAATAATATAATTTTATTAGAAATCCATTGACGTGTAAGACCTCCTTACATTAATTTTAAGCAAGGTGTCATAATAATCAGCATGTGGTATCTCCAGGCAATTAGTTTCCTTGGTTTGATTTGTCTGATCTGGGGACATTAAGTGGAAGTGCATTCCTGAATAAGTTGGGAGGACAACTGAACAGTAGGTAACCACCCTGAGTCACAGTTTTGGGAGAATGGAGGGATATAAAAATAAAAATTAGATAGATAACTATAGCACTTCTGTACATACAAAAATTATGTGGGCTGTGTTAAGTGGAGAGTATGTTTAGAGTCTAGGAATAAGATAGCACACCTTATTCCAGTGCATTTCAAAACTTGTGAATGTTCAGCTAAGGAAGCAAAAATGAATGGTACAGTAGATTAATCTCCCATACACAATGTTATTAGAAGGCAGAGATTTAGACAGTAAAATGCAGTGACTTTTGGGGTCAGTGGAGGGGGTAGGTAGCCCTTTAAAACTGGATTGTCTATTGCAGCAAGCTAGATTGTTTTTTCCAACCCTGCATTTTCCAGTTCTGCTTAAAAGGGAGTGGTGCCTTTATTTCAAGCAAAACAAATTTAACCCCACATTTTTTGTTTTCATTTTTTAAAACGTGAGAATGAATTGAAGGGCAATTCAGTAAAATGGCACTCATTTTGTCAGTCCTAAAGCAGAGAGAGAGAGAAAGGAGGAGGGAGGGAAAGACAGAGTGATCCTGTCTCATTCACATCCCTGTTCCCCAACACGCACATGCACACACTTATCCACAATGAGCAGTTGCTTCTGGTGAATAATTAAGAAATGACATAATTGCTCTTGGTTGGGAACTTAAGCTTGGTATGTTTTGCAAATGATGTATATCATAATCTGTTCTAATTGCACAGCATTTTATACATCCATGAGTCTAATGAAAACACTTTCATTTTCTTCAGTGTATGTGTACTGATTGCTACAAGTGCAGGGAGAATATGAGGCAGGACTAAAAGGACACATAGTCAATGCAGTTTGTATATTTGCATCAGTTTAACAAACACAAATGAAACAAACAGGCAATCATAGGATCACATGCATAAGCTGAGGGAACACTTTCATTTACAGTCTTCATTTATATTCCTATATGTGAGCAAGAATGGATTATTTTTTTCAAAGGAAAAAAAAACCCTGCAAAGTTTAAAGGCTATTCACAAATCAAGACTTCTGCAAAAAAGGTAGGCATTTGGGGCAGCAAAGGGAAACATCACTCATTTGATCACAGACAAATTTGGGCAGAAAAAGTTCCAAATGTCAACGTTCCAAATGCTGCATCTAAATCTTTTCAACAGGGAATGCCAACAGTCAGGATACCCTGACGGGGGGAATGAAGGGAAGGATTATTTATTCATTTGTTAGATTTATATGCCAACTTTCTTCCCAGGAGCCTCAAAGACACACATGATAGAGGTTTACAAAATTATGCATGGTTGATGACTGTGGATAGTACATAGGTTTGTCAAGAGCACCCAGGCACCTGAGATTTGAAGGACCATCCCTGGTGATGCCCCTAATTTATTTTATTTTATTGGTTTCTAACCATCTGTCTCCAAATAATGGCAGTCAGGGTGGTTTACAAAGTTAAAAAAATTAAAATTCATTAAAAGACCATTTTTTAAAAAAGGCACAGAGCACCATTAAAAGCTCATCACACTCAGTTCTAAAAACCTGATAGAATAAGAAGTTTACTGTTAGAATAAGAAAGTATTTACTTGCTAGCCAAAGGAGAGCAAGGAGGAAGTCATCCTGTCTTCCTTAGGGAGAGTGTTCCAAAGCTGGGAAGCAACCAGCAAGAAGGCCCTCTCCCATGTTCCCACCAAAGGAGAATGAGAAGGTGGTAGAATGGGGGGAAAGGCCTTAGATCTTAAGAGCTCTAACAGGCTCAGATGTGGTTTATAAGTGTGAAGGTGACACTCCTTCACCTTACTGCTTTTCTCAGATGGTAGCACAATGAGGTTTCTTATCCCACCGTTGCCACCAGTTTGTGATAAGGACCTACCTTCTTTACCTCAGTTTTCTCAGAAAAGGAAAAGTGTGCTCACTCTGAAGAAAATGGAAAAGAGGAAGATTATCACATGGGGCAAACAGTGTTAGAGAAGAGCATTGTTACCATCATTCTTGCGTGATCAGGGGAAAGATTTTCACATGATGTCATCTTCCTATCATTCTTAGCTGAAGTCACCCATCACTACTACATCTCTCCTATCTGAGAGAATAATTATCTGTTCTAGAAAGGCATCATCCAATTCCTCCATCTGACCTGGGGGTCTGTAATAGGCTCCCACAATAACATACCTTTTGTTTCCCTCCTCTTTCATTTTTATCCAGGTGCTCTCCACCTGGCTTCCAGGATTTAAGTTCTGGATCTCTTCACAGGTGTAAACATTCCTGACATATAATAATAATAATAATAATAATAATAATAATAATAATAATAATAAT
>NW_024805314.1:0-4634 GCF_019175285.1 Sceloporus undulatus
ATTCATTTTTCTAATGGAAGGGGGGGTCCGGACCCCAATACCCCCCCCCCCTTGGCTACGTCCCTGGTGTATGAAATATTACTGTGATGTTCTTACACTTGAAAATAGCATTGTGGTTTCCCAAGGATACCACTGAGAAAGGTATAGAGAGAGCAGACACTGGAATTCATGCCTCTTGTGGTGTGGTATTTTATGGAAAGACAATGTACATTACTTAATTATTGGTTGATAGTTTGTAGGCAAAACAGGGCCTCTAAGAAACAAAATATAGGCAGCTGTGGGCTAATGAAGACTGAGCATGCTCAGCAGTGATGGAATATGACATGGAGAAGAAAAGCAAAATATAAGGAACAGTGGAAGATGGAATGGTTACTCAGATGAAATGGTTGGCTAGAACAGGCAGGAACGCTCCTCTTAATATTTCGCTGCAGGACTCACTTCTTGTACTTCTGTATGCAGTGGAGAAATAGACTGAATGATTCCTGTTTTACAGACCTTTTTTCTCACTGATCCATGTATTTTTCTATGCTCATTCACCAGTGAAAAGAAGTCATTTTACCTATGGCACTACTCTGTTCTAGGAACAAATGTCCTTACCCTTCACTTGATACAGGGCAGGGCTGTTAGCCCATGACAATATCTTTTAGATTTCATACTTTTCTGAAATTTACAAATTTCATGACTAAAAATTTATCTAAATAACTTAAAATGTGTATTTTGAGGGGAAGAAATATGTATTTGCAGGGAAATGCATTCAAGCATACACTTAGAAAAGGCAATTTTTGTGCAGATTTTAAGGGAAAGATAAACAGATTAATGCCAAAATGGAATGGGTCAGATTAATAATGACCATATAAGAAAGTAGCACATTCTGGGAATAGACTGATCTGTTCATCCCTTACAGTTTATGACTTTCGCATATCAAATATGGCGTGAGTTTTTCCCTGGCATCTTCTCTTTCACCACTGAAACTAGTTCATTTTGAAAAAGTTCAACCATTCTTTAGGCATTAAATGTTTGAAATAATTATGTCAAGGGTAGGAAAAGTTTATTGGTGTCTCTCTTAAAATATTTCACAAAATCATGATTTCCCCCCTACATCCTAAAACTGAATTCTGCCACAGAGTCTGGCAATGCTGGCCTTCATGTTGCCTTGCCTCGTTCCCACTACATAATAAACCAGTTTGCAAGAGGATCTGAACCGATTTAAATGGCCCTTGTTTGCACTTGTGCTAATTCCCTGATGTGGTTTGTGAAGGGACCCCCAGCAATAACCTATTTAAAGTGCTTTTTTCAGATCTGCTAATTACCCATGTCTTTTGCAAAGAATAGATTCAGTACTAGTGTGAACAAGCTGTGGATCTGAATCAGTTCCCTGTGGCACAGTCAGCCCTGTGACGCAACTCCATGTTGAATCGATTCATTGATGAATGTGAATGTGAATGTGAAGTGGATTAAATTGAAAATTGCTGCTCAAATAGTGTGAACATCTATTCAGTGCTAAATTGCTTCATTGATTCGACTCACAAACTGGTTTATTCTGTAGAGGGAATGAGGTTTCAGTCCAGTGGAATCTTTCTCAGACTAAATGACAAACCCCTTGGTTTGGAGATATTATAAATCAGCATGGGCAGCTGTAGGACATCCAGGGCCCTGGATGATTCTCCATTGGGAGCAGATTTTCCCCCCCACAAGAGGAAGATTTGAGGGCTGCAACAAAGGAGCTTCCAATTTGGAAAAAATGGCCACCTAAGCGACTTACGGGACCTGAATTCAGCACTGGAGGTAACGGGAAGCCATTTTGAGAGAAAAGTCAGTGCAGTAATATCAGCCTAACTTCCAAATTTGAACCAAATTCGGAAGAGATAAGTTGGGCACTGGAGGTAGTATGATAAGCTCCTAAGGTTTTGATGGGCAACATACAGCCTTAGGGAGACCCAGTTCCCACCTTTGTTATAAGAATGTGGGAGCTTTATATTTATATTGAGGGGAAACTAAAGAAGTCCTGTGGTGAAGGTGGACTGGGAAAGGAAAGACACTAGTTAGATTATTGAATACAGTGGGATTCATGTGGATTTTTATCCCCACACTTGAGTTTAGGGTGAGCTTCATACAAGTTGGTGATAACAGGAATCATGTGGAAGCATGGTTTGTATAAATAGGTGTCTCCACAAAGCTTGGGTACAGGGCTTGCGAAATTAGTTTTAAGAAGAATGAATGAAAATAGTTACACTAAACCCATCCATAACAAAACAGTGGTTCCTAGAGCATCAGCCTGCCGCTCACTCATGGAAAGCTTCATCATGTGCGATTCTATACACATTCTGCAGGACAAGTAACCGTGGTTTCACTTAACCATATCTGGAAAAAAAAGGTCTTTCTAGGCATCCAGACGTACTCCAGCATGACTTTATATTTCTACCAGAAATATAGGGTTTGCCATTATCCATGATTTTTGCTATCTGTAGTAAATTTGGGAATGTGCCCCCCCCCCCCCCATAATACAGGGGTTGTACTGTATTCACTCTTCTTAAAAATATATTTCCAAAATCTTTACTAGCAATGTATCTAGGTGGCTGCCACAATTTTCACAGACTCCAGTACTCATGGAAATAATGCCTCTCCCCATCACCATCATAAAGATGGACTTTCATAAATACAGTTGTTCTCTGTGAGCACTGCCCTGATGTGACCCATTTCAGCCAATACGTGAGGGGATTGTGGGGGAGGCCCTGGCAATTACCCTGCCTAGACCTGAGGATACTCTTCAGCATTTTTATCAATGATGATAAGGTAGAGGCATGCTAAGCCTGCAGTGATAAAAAAAAATTGAGAGAGATAGCTAACACACTGTAAGATAGGAACAGAATTAACAAAAGTATCGATAAACCAGAAAATTGGGCCAAAATTAATAGAATTATATTCAACAGAAACAAATGCAAAATTCTAGGCCATAAAAAACCAAATGCATGATATAGGATGGGGGGGATGCATGGCTCAAGAGTACTACATTTGAAAAGAACCTTGGGATTATTGTTGATCATA
The DNA here is from genome assembly GCF_019175285.1 of Sceloporus undulatus. Lineage (NCBI taxonomy): Eukaryota > Metazoa > Chordata > Lepidosauria > Squamata > Phrynosomatidae > Sceloporus > Sceloporus undulatus. The sequence continues at coordinate 3,046 of NW_024805314.1, forward strand.
AATTGAATATGACCCAACAGCATAATGCTGCAACAAAGAAAGCAAATGCTAATTTAGCCTGCATTAAAGCAAACATACTGTAGTTTCCATGTTGAGGGAAGTAATAATCCCACTATAGTCTGCACTGCTCCAGCCTCATCTGGAGTACTGTGTTCAATTCTGGGTGCCTCGTTTTAAGAAAAATATAGACAAGCAGAAGCAGGTTCAGAGAAGGGGAACATGGATAGTAAGAGGGATGGAGAACAAAACATATGAGAAAAGGTTGAAGGAGCTGAGTGTGTTTATCTAGGTGAAGAGAAGACTGAGGGGTAACACAATTGCCGTCTTTCAGTAATACCTTAAGGGCTTTCACAGAGAAGAGTATGCATGGTTGTTGTCTGCAGTCCTAGAGGGTAGGACCAGGTGTACTGGTCTGACGTTACAGGAGGGTAGATTTCAATTGAACATTAGAAGAAATTTCTTGACAATAAGAGTGGTTCAATACTGGAATCAATTGCCTAGAGAAGTGATGTGATCTCTTTCTGGATGTCTTCATGAAGAGGCTGGACAGCTCTAGCTGATATTTCTGCATTGAGTGATGGGTTGGACTCAGTGGCCTATGGATCCTCCTTCCAACTTTATGACTGTATGATGTGACTCACATGAGGGTTACCATGAATTGATTTGAATTAACTTTGGTGATTTAGCTCATCTCCTTGAAAACAGTTCTGTTACTGCTTTAATAACACTCTTCTTTTTTTTAAATTTTCTTAAATTAAATACAATACGAAAGCAAAAGAAAAAAAATAAAATATATTAATAGAGAAGAAAAAATAACAGTCAAGTTTATCCAAAATGACATACTGTACTTCTTTTGTCATTTCTAATGTGAAGATACAGAGATATTATTTGTTTCATAATAATCTATCTACAATGTTCTCTATACTTAGAAGAAAATTCCAGTACTACTTATCCCTTTCCTCGTTGTACCATAACTGGATAGGGATTTCTGTCACAATATTTCCATTTAGTTCCTGTTTGTTTCTCTTATTCTTATGACCATTTCTTTATCAGTTTCCCCCATTTTTTTTTTTCAAAATCTTGCTTTGTTTTCCCCGCAATATACATGGACAATTTGTCCATTTCTTTTAGCTCCAACACCTTTAATTTCCACTCTATTAAGTCTGGGATTATTTTTTGTTTCCAGTGTCTTGCGAAGATCATGTGCGCAGCCGTTATTAAATATAATAATGTACTTACAGTGGTACCCCGGGATACGAATTGATCGCGTTACGAAATTTCCGGGGTACGAAAAAGTTAGCTTGGAAAAAACTGTTCCGGGTAACGAAAGATTTTTCGGGTTACGAATTTTTTTCGGTGTGTTTCGGCGCTTTTTGGCACGAAATTTAAAAGCCGCGGCTTTCCAGCGCTAGCGGAAAGCCTTTTTTTCGGGTTGCGAAATCTTTCGGGTTACGAACGGCGCCGCGGAACGAATTAAATTCGTAACCCGGGGTACCACTGTATCTGTATTTTATCTATTTTTTTCTGTGGAATTTCTATCATGTTAAGTAGAAATATTTCTGGGGATAGGGGTATTTTTATTTCCATTA
>NW_024805315.1:0-4633 GCF_019175285.1 Sceloporus undulatus
TTACCGTTTGTGTGGAACGTTGTAGCAAGCGTCTGTAAATCGGCCTAGTTCACATCACTGTAAAGTAAGACGACTGTCTTTTTTAAAGTGTTGTTTCAACACAGTTCCACTTCTCCAAGTGTTTGGTGCACTATGTCACTATATTACAGGCTGAATTTTCTATTGTCAGCTAGAGAATGACAACAAAATGACCTGATTTGCTCTTCTATAGAATTTGTTCTGTTCTGTTCTCTTCAGCTTTGACTGGAGGCTTTGCATGACACCATAGCTGACATTCTTACATTCCAGTTTCCTCATGGTACCTCAAAAGATTATAATCATGTTGTGCAAAAAGTAGAAAAAAGGAGAAATTTATTGTTTTCCTCACTGAAAGCTGTCTACACAATCTTCACACAGCCTTCTTCCCTCCTGAAAAAAAGTATGCCCTCAATACAGGCCAGCATTCTAGCATTTGACAGTGCACAGAAGTTACAGAGCAATAGCAATAGCAAGTACATTTCTATACTATTTATCAGTGCACTTAAGCACTCCCTAAGCGGTTTACAAGGTGTAAACTAATCGCCCCCAACAAGCTGGGTACTCATTTTAGCGACCTCGGAAGGATGCAAGCCTCGGAAGGTTGCTGGTATTGAACTTGCAATCTTATAGTTTGCAAGTGAGTGGATGAAGTACAGGAATTTAATCATTGCACCACCAGGGCTCATTTTGGTACACCTCAAAGTATGATCAAGGTCCTTCATGAAGCAGGCAAATCGTAATACTCTGCTCATACCATTCTAGCCACTGCTTCTAACAGCTGTCAAGCCTGAGAAGTGTTGCTGCTGGTGGTTACCAGTAGGGAAGGGAGGGAAGGAGGGATGCAACTCTGAGGAGAAAGATGCAGAATGTCCCCTCAAAAACAAGAAAGTATATATAGGCCACATTTGCTCACATGTCTGTCACTAATAAGATGCCAACCACCCATCCAAGTGTACATCTTTGCAATCTGTTTCCACAAATTCCAAAAAGGACAAAATAGAGTCTGCTTGCTTGCTTGCTTTGAGATTAATTTGTATTAGTTTTTTAATACAGTCTAATTTACATCAAAGTAATATACAATCAAAGGCAAACAGAAGGAATAAAAACAGAAGAAAATAAAAAAGAAGAAAAGACAGATTATTACATTGTTAGATTTCCTATTGTTAAAATAAGTAAAACATCTATTAACAGCTTCCAATCTTTCAAAAAATCTTCAATTGGATTATCCTTTAGGACCCACATTAGTCTGGCCATTTGGGTTAACTCAACAACATTAACAATCCATCTTCCATCATTCAGTTCATTTCCTACTTTGAGCAAGCAATATTCTTGCTGAACAAATTATCTATATTTGCCATCCAGTTCTTTATCCATAATGCCCAATGGAAACATTTCTGCTAACATAAGCAAATCTACCTTTAAATTTTTGGACTGACATATAAATCTTTGACCAGTAAATTTCTGTCTCCACCACACATGAAAAAAGGGGGCTGCTTTCTTGGTCAAGAACTAAACTCATTGTAAAAAATATTCTTTCTAAAACAGCAATGATGTGCCATGTGATGACTTCATGGCCTCCCTTGCCTGCACTGTTTGCTAATTCCTATAATGGATACAAAGATGGATTAATGCTCAGCTGAAATGGGTATGCGAATATTACATAATCAAATTCTTTCACATGAATCACATCCTGTCTTTTTAATGATCCCTCATATCCCTTTTGAAACTGAGCATAAAACCCATGAAAATGAGAGGGCTTCTGTTGGAGCAAAGAGGTAGGTGTTTGAGTACCTAAAGGCCTGAACAGACAGGCCAAAATAAAGCTGCTTTGGATCACTTTGGAGGTATGCTGTTTAAATGACACATGCATCTTAAGAGCTCAGAAGCTGCCCCAAAGCTGCACTCCAGTCCTTAAGTCTGGAGCGTAGCTTTGGTGAGGCTTCTGGCCTCTTAGGATGCATGTGTCATTTAAACAGCATACCTCCAAAGTGACCCAAAGCAGTTTTATTTTGGCCTGTCTGTTCAGGCCCTATGTTCCACCAAAGCAACTAAGCCAGTGATTCCCACAGTGGGCATAACCTAGGGTGGTGGAAAAATCCAGGGGCATGGCAAGGGGGGAAGGGGGCAGTAGTAGGGCAGTGAGGGGAAAGGGAGCTGCAGAGGAGCCTACAGTCAAAGTACTGCTTCGCTAGAAAGACAAGGAGTACCAGCAGCCTTTACAACTATGGTGGGGATAAGGGTTGCAGGGTCCCTTAAAAGCACTGTGCAGCTTCACTGACCCCATATGCAGTAGTGTCTCATGCTCTTCACCTGCTAGCACAAGCTCACTCCCTTAGCTGCATCTTTTGCTAGTAGTGGTGGTGTTGGTTGGGAAATTCTCATGCGGCTTGAGCACAGGGCATCACTTCTATGGCTCGGAGTGATGCCATTTGGGGACTGACTGACTGACTAGAGCAAGGAGTCAGAGCATGTGTTTGTGGGTGAGAAGCAGAGGCAAAAAAGAAGCCTTCAAATCTTAGACTCTGCTTAAGCTTTGTGAGTTTTGCTGGACCTTGGCCAGTAGAGTGGAGCTGCACTATGGCTCCTGCTTTCGTTCGTCAGGCTGGCTAATAGAAGAGGTAACAGGAGAAACAATGTTTGTGTGCAGTGAGTGGAGGGGACATGTGAACTGTGTGGGGAAGAGATGTCAAAGGGGAACAGGGGAATATCAGGGATGGATTCTTAGAAAGAGCCCTTTGCCTTGGAGTGGCTCTTATAGTTAAAATCTTTCCCTTTCCTCATCCACACTAGTCCTCAGTCCAGAGCATGTTGCCCCTGTAAACCTTCTATGCACACACCAGCTTCTTCCTTGCCAGGGCGAGACTTTTGCACCTTGCCACGCTGAGAGCAGTCACAAAGCCGGCACAGGCAAGATGCTCAGCCAGTTGCTCAGTTGCTGCCCCCAAGGTGACTGGGTGCAAAGGTCTCTCCCTGCAAGGAAGCAGTCTTTCTTCACTGGGGTGGAGAGGGGTGCAACTGGTGTGTGCATAGGTGGTTTACAGAGGCAATATGCTTTGGATTGGAGACTAGTGTGGACAGAGAAAGGGAGAGATTTTAACTGAGATTAGTTGTTTTGAATTTCCAGTAGACCTAATATCAATAAAGCATATGGGGGAGGGCGCTAGGATTGTTACCCAAGAGAAAAGTGGTGGTAGCTCAAAAGGGCTTGGAGACCACTAAACTAGGCCAATGATGCCTATACAGTGGGCCCTCTCCTTACGCGAGGGATCCATTCCGGACCACCACCACCCCGTGTAAGAGAAAATCCACATATGTATCCACATGCGCATATGCCATTCTTTAGATTGTCACATGGCTTCTGCGTAAGCAGGAAGTACTAATTTGGTCATATGCAGTTCCCTTGTTGTAGCATGTTGTGGCTTAAGATTTGATTACTCCTATATCCATAGAAAAGGAGCAAAACTTTTCGGACTATAATTCCCAGTATTATCAAGCCAGAAATGCTACTAGCTGGCTGGGGAGTTCTAGGAGCCATAGTCCACACAAACAAAAAACTTAGACAGAAGACAAAAAGTTCTCAAATGCAAATATCTAGCAATGTGACTTCATTTTCAGAGATCAAATAGTAAGATGTTTTAAAAAAAGAAGACAAGAGTTCACATTTCAATTACCAATAAACATTTATGTAACGTGAATTATTTTATCCTACATTGTTAAATTAAAAAGGGACCATGATTTCCCCTGTGTTAAGGGACCATGTTCCCTTTCTGAAGGGACTCATTTTTCATGAAAGGGGAGATGATTCTCATAATAAATAAGTAACAAAAATTAAGACAAAAAAGCTCAGCATGCCTCATATTAAATGGAGAAAAATTATGGCCTGGTGAGAAATAAACTAAGCCCTTGAACTTCAAGTCAATGACAAAGATAATGGGAAGATTGGGAAATAAAATAATTTCTCAGCAGCTTGCTATTTTTTTCCAGAAGAATTCAGCATTTTTCAGCATTATAATTCTGAATTACTTTGGAGTGATAAGGAACAACAGTAATTTCTCATAGATACCTTGTTAGTATTAAATATGGAGCATACATAAGATCCTGAGCTCATAGGAATATAAGCGCAACCAAACTGAATGAAAGCAAAAGAGCATGTGGCATCATTGTTGTATAATTCAAGAACTACAATTCATAAAGATATTGACAAGCTGGAGCATGCTCAGAGGAGAGCAACTAAAATGTTGAAAATACTGGAAACCATGCTCTACGAGGAGTGGCTTATGGAGGTGGGTATGTTTAGCCTGGAGAAGAACAGGTTAAGAGGTGACAAGATAACCAAATGAGGATGAAGCAAGAGAGTAGGGGCAAAGCAGATGGCCAGGAAGGAATGACTTCTGGCTGCTCTAGCCACAATCAGGCCAAGACTAGTTATGCGACCCCCGAGCGTTGGGAGGGGGAGGAGGAGGAGGAGCCGCTCTGAAGCTGGGGGAGGCGGCCCTGAGGGGCTACGCGAGCGCCCGGCTTTAGCCTAGTACTAGGCCGCGGCCTCTCATTTCGCCCTTTCCCTCCATCTCCTCACAGGCCAAGATTAGCCTCTGCCTCTTTCGTTTTAGTCCCT
>NW_024805316.1:0-4633 GCF_019175285.1 Sceloporus undulatus
TCACCAAATGGAATTAACAGTGATGTGTATCATATCCATTAATTTACCCAACAACGAAATTTTGAAAGCCTTAAATCACCATTCCCTAAAAACAGATGTTATTATATTCCTCTAGGATGTGGCCAGAGCAATTCAAGCTCTCATTAAGAAGTTTATAATCTTTTTTTATACCTTCATTCAAGATGTCTGGGACATAGTTCAATAGCATAATTAAAACATTATATTGTAAATCAGTGCATGTTATTAAGTATACAACCTGTGAGACTGTTCATTTACGGCTTTGAACTTTAACATCGTCCCATGATACAAGTATTAAATCAGTATCTAACATGCTATACTTCTAACACTAAAACTTGTTAATAATTTGTATAAATTATTTTCTTTCCCTTTCCCCTTCCTCATCCTCTTCCTTTTTGGCATCATATGCAACCCCTTTCAAAGAGCTACTAACCAAGAAATATTTATTTACTTCATGTACATATGTAATCATTGTACGCCTTCAAGTTGTTCCCAATTTACGGTAATTCTAAGATGACTCTATCACAGTGTTTCTTTGGCAACATTTATTCAGAGAGGTTTTGCTTCCTGAGACTAAGAGAATGTGACTTGCCCCAAGTCACCCAGTGGTTTCCCATGGCCAAGTGGGGATTCAAATCCTGGTTTCCAGAGGCATAGCTCAATACTCAAACCACATCATCACACTGTCACTGTCATATACATATAGGGGACCCTAAATCTCTTTCCCATAGCCTTAGATGTATAGTTTCGTAAAACTGAAATCTTATCATACCTGGCAGGCTGCCTCAAGGGCCACTGAATTTGTTACATCTCCCCTTTGTAGGAGAAGATAGTGTTCTATTCTTAGATGGGGAACATTCAGACTCAAATATTCCCTCTCATAATGATTCCTTTCTGATTTTGGAATCCTGAAATCAAAAAAGGGTAGCAAAGGTAGAGAGTGAAGTGTGGTTAAAAGTGCATTATGGAAAAGGCTGCCATTCCACAGTATCCGCAGCGCTCCAAAGCCCTAGTCACAAGTTCTGAACCTGGGATAGCTCAATTCTGTCCCATTAGTTTCATAGAATCATAGAATTGTAGAGTTGGAAGAGATCACAAGGGCCATTCAGTCCAATCCCCTGCCATGCAGGAACTCTCCATCAAAGCATCCCCAACAGGTGGCCATCCAGCGTTTGTTTGAAGACCTCCAAGGAAGGATACTCTACCACTCTCCGAGGGAGCATTATATTCAACTGTCAAACAGCCCTTACTGTCAGGAAGTTCCTCCTAATGTGGAGGTGGAATCTCTTTTCCTGTAGCTTGCATCCATTGCTCCGGGTCCTAGTCTCTGGAGCAGCAGAAAACAAGCTTGCTCCCTCCTCAATGTGACATCCCTTTAAGTATTTAAACAGGGCTATCCTATCACCTCTTAACCTTCTCTTCTCCATACTAAACGTCCCCAGCTCCCTAAGTCGTTCCTCGTAGGGCATGGTTTCCAGACCCTTCACCATTTTAGCTGCCCTCCTTTGGACACACTCCAGTTTTTCAACATCCTTTTTAAATTGTGGTGCCCAGAACTGGACACAATGTTCCAGGTGGGGCCTGACCAGAGCATAATAGAGTGGCACTATTACTTCCCTTGAGCTAGACACTATACCTCCATTGATGCAGCCTAAAAACACATTGGCCTTGTTAACTGCCACATCACACTGTTGACTCATTTTCAACTTGTGGTCTACTTGGACTCCTAGATCCCTTTCACATGTAGTCTTGTTAAGCCAGGTGTCCCCCATCGTACATCTATGCATTTCATTTTTCTGCCCTAAGTGCAGTATGTTACATTTTTCTGTGTTGAATATCATTTTGTTAGCTTTGGCCCAGCTATCCATTTTTTTCAGGTCATCTTGAATTTTGATCCTTCCCTCTGGGGTGTTAAGTACTACTCCTAATTTGGTATCATCTGCAAATTTGATAAGTATGCTCCCAATTCTGTTATCCAAGTCACTAATAAAGATGTTGAACAGTACTAGCCCCAGGACAGAGCCCTGTGGGACCCCACTGGTCACTTCTCTCCAGGATGAAAAAAAGCTATTGTTCAGCAACCTTTGAGTTCGGCCAGTCAATCAATTACAAATCCATGTAACAGTTACTTTGTCTAGTCCACATTTCACTAGCTTGTTTGCAAGAATGTCATGGGGAACCCTGTCAAAGGCTTTATTGAAATCAAGATATACTATATCCACAGCATTCCCTTCATCTAACAAGCTGGTAATTTTATCAAAGAGAGAGATCAGACTTGTCTGGCATGACTTGTTTCTCTGAAACCCATGTTGACTTTTTGTGATTATGACATTGCCATCTAGATGTTCACAGACTCTCTGTTTAATGATCTGCTCTAGAATCTTTCCTGGTATAGATGTCAGTCTAACTGGATGATAATTGTTGGGATCCTCTTTTTTCCCCTTTTTGAAGATGGGGACAACATTTGCCTTCCTCCAGTCTTCTGGGACTTCTCCTGTTCTCCAGGAGTTCTCAAAGATTATTGCCAATGGCTCCGATATTACATTTCCCAGTTCTTTTAATACCCTTGGATGTAGTTCATCTGGTCCTGGAGACTTAAATTCATTTAGATTACCAAGATATTCCTGTACAGCGCGCCCACTTTATACGCGGGTGTGCTATACGTGGCTTTGATTGTACGTGCTCAAGCCACAGGGAGCACTTAGGGTGCAAAGGGTGGTGCCTCCCATTTACCGCTGCACGCACGAGCACCATTCACTTGAATGGGGCTCGAGCATACATAAGCAGAATTTGCCTTATGCGGGGGGTCTGGAACGGATCCCCCGCGTAAGGTGAGGTTACACTGTACTATCTATTTACTTATTCTGTGCTGAAATTCCCCTATTCTGTCCTCTGCTCCATTATCCTCAGGTTGAGCAGCCTTTTCCTTTTCTGAGAACACAGAGGCAAAGAAGGTGTTGAGTAATTCTGCCTTTTCTCTGTCCCCTGTTAGCATTTTGGCATTTTCATGCAGTGGCCCTACCATTTCCTTCTTCTTCCTTTTGCTGCAGACATACCCCCAAAAAAGCCCCTTTTAATGTGCTTAACCTCTCTAGAAAGCCTGAGTTCATTCTGCGCTTTAGCTTTTCTGACTTTACCTCTACACAGGCTAGCTATTGGTTTGAATTCCTCTTTGGTGATTTCCCCATTTTTCCATTTCTTGTACATGTTCCGTTTAAAAAGTTCATTAGTCATCCATCCTAGTTTCTTCAAACACCTCCCATTTTTTCTTCCTCATTGGAACTAGTTGAAATTGTGCCTTCAGTATCTCCCTTTTGAGAAACTCCCATCCATCCTGATCTCCCTTCTCTTTTAGTATTCCTGATCATGCGATCACCCCCAATATTTCTCTAAGTTTACTGAAATCAGCTCTCCTTAATTCTAGAATGCATGTCTGACTATGCTTGGCTTCTCCTTTCCACTGTATAACAAACTCCAGGAGAACATGGTCATGTCCACCTAAGGATTCCACCACTTGCACCCCATTAACCAACTCATGCCTGTTGGTCAAGATCAGATCTAAAATAGCTGATTCCCTTGTTGCCTCTTCCACCTTTTGGATAATGAATGTCTTCCAGGTAAGTGAGGAATTTGCTAGATTTGAGGATTTGACTGATTTTGACTTCCAGCAAATATCAGGATAGCTGAAGTCACCCATCACTACTACATCTCTAGAAAGACATCATCCAATTCCTCCATCTGACTTGGGACTCTGTAGTAGACTCCCACCATAACATCCTTGTTGTTTTCCTCCCCTTTAATTTTTATCCAGATGCTCCCCCCCTCCCCCCGGCTTCCAGTATTGATGTCCTGGATCTCTTCACTGGTGTAAACACCCCTGACATATAATGCTATTCTTCCTCTTTTTTTGTTTGATCTGTTTCTCTTAAAAAGGTTACGCCCCTCTATTTCCACATTCCAATTATGAGACTCATTCCACCAGGTTTCCGTGATGCCTATTATATCATATTTGCTTTGTTGTGCTAGGGGTTCATGTTCATGTTGCTTATTTCCCATGCTCTGTGCATTAGTGTAGAGACATATAAGACCATGTGTCCCCTTTGCATGCTGCCTGGGCAAGATTTTTTGCCTCCCACTGTTGGGTCCTTGCACTGTTTGCCTTGTTGCCTCTAGGGCAGTTTGATTAATTTCTCCAGCCCTTTTGCTTTCAGGAATACTGTCTCCCTCTCCACATAACTCAGTTTAAAGCCCTTCTGATCAAATTCTTTAGATTGTTGGCAAAAACATTTCTGCCAACTGGTGTAAGATGCAACCCATCCCTTGCCAGAAGTCCCCACTCATGGAACCACAGCACATGATCCAAGAATCCAAATCATTCTTGGCGACACCATCTGCTGAGCCAGTTGTGTGGGGGGAAATATCATTTAAAATATACAAAAATAGCAGCAAAAGAAGACAGAATGAGTGGAAATTCACCAACCATCAAATTCAGCAAAGGATACACACACTCACACACTGTTCAGCTATGTCCCATAATTGAAATTAAAGAACTCCCCCCCCCCCCCACCCACATGTTTTTATTAATGGCCTTGGAGGTACTTTGAAATTTCCAGGT
>NW_024805317.1:0-4632 GCF_019175285.1 Sceloporus undulatus
TTTGTTCTGTTTTGTTTTTTCACACTAACAAAGGAAATAGCCCCTGGTAAAAGCCAGGATGAATGATAGCTTTTCTTATGCAAAATACCCAAGTCCTGGAGGTCGAATTGTCAGCTCAAAATTTCTCTCTTCCCTTCATTTTGAAATTATTAAAAATAAAATTCTTACTCATTGATCGAGAATTACTCAGAATTTCTCCTCTCCTACATGTTAGAGAATTTGTCGAAACTGGCATTTTTCTCCTAATTTTCGAATTTTGGAGAATATTCTTTACATCCCTAGTCCCAAATGGCAGGTGCCCCCCACCAGCTATGCCTCTAAGAAGGGCACCCACAAGGACCTCAGGTCCCCCCTCAAAGGGCCACAGAAAACCAGAGTTCCAGAAGAACCAGGCCTCTCCTCAAAAATGGCAGCAAGGAACCAGAAGGCTCCTCTTCTTCTTTGTCCTGGAGAGAAGTGACCAGTGGGGTGTCCAGTGGGGTTCTGTCCTGGGCCCAGGGCTATTCAAGCTCTTTATCAACTATTTGGATGAAGGAATAGAAGGCATGTTTATCAAATTTGCAGATGAAACCGAATTAGAAGGAACAGCTAATACCCCAGAGGACAGGATCAAAATTCAAAATGACTTTAAGAGATTAAATGTTCCTCACTCACCTATATCCCAGTTTTCATCTGTGAAATGTTGGATATTCAGATGCAATTGTACACCTTTGCAGTGGTTTGGAAATAAATACAGATACCTGGGGGGGGGGATGTCGTTGTGTTTTTTATGGGGTAAACCCAAAAGAAATGGGTCCTGGAACTTCCCTTCTGATGGAGCCCAGTCAGGCTGAAGAGGGTCAGCGAGAACTAGCAAGGCCTATTCAGCTTTCCCCACATGTCCCATAATAATGGAGGGATGTTGTGTTCCTTCTCCAAATATCTCTTCCAAAAGAACAAGGAGCCTCTCTCTGATCATCTCTGGATGCTGCTCACCCGGTTTCCCTGATCCTGGGTTCAGGATGATGCCCTCCAAGGACCTTCCAAGGAAATGCCTGAGACATTTACCAGAAGGAGCAGTTCAGAGGACAAAGAACTGTAGTTGTCAAGAGAAAGGCACAAAAAACATCCTGGACATCTAAAGAGGCTGAACATGGCTGTGTGCTGCAAACGCAATGGTTTCGTCCCCTTGTAGACTGGCTCAAGGCTGGATTGAGGGAATGAGACTTTTTCCACTCTTTCCTGATTTAGAAAGAGCTTGCTTTCCTCACACCTTGCTTTGAAAGATCAATAATAAAGTAACACAGTCTCTGGCCTCTCTGACTGACATTCTTTTAGAACAGGCACAAAAGGCAAAGCAACCAGGAGGGATGTGGAAAAAGGTAAGCACATTGCGCATACTGAGTTGCAGAGTCTGGGAAGGGGTTCTCCAAGGAAGGTCAAGGGGAAGCAGAGAGCAGCTAGAGCCTTTGCACTCAATGGATGGAGGAGGCAGGGGAGTCTATTCCACAAGGGGGGTCCCAGTGCAGAGGAGGTCCTGCTCTCTCCCATCCTCCCACAATGCATTGCTCTCTTCCCAGGTGAAGGACCCCACTGCTGACCTTAGACATAGATGAAGAGTTTTTTCTCCCAGACCATCTGAATGTCATCTCAAGCACACAAGAACCCCCAGAAGTCACTCTAAGAAAAAGCTAGATTCATAGTTAGCATTTTTATAGAGACTACCAAATGTCCAAAATGGCAGTCCCCCTGGACTTCCGGGCAGGATCGGTGGCAATGGCGGATCGCCTCTAGAGAGTCTCCGAGAGGCGAGTTCTCTGCGCGGACTTCCCCCCGAATAAAACAAATACAGTGGTACCTCGGGATACGAATTACCCAGCTTACGAATTTTTCGGGATACGAATAAATCCCATAGGGATTTATTGTTTCGGGTTACGAACGTTTTTTCGGGTTACGAAAAAACGCCGGCGCTGTTTTAAATGGAGCCGTGGCGGAGCCGCGGCTTTTTTTCCCATTAGCGCCTATGGCAATTCGGGTTACGAAGGTTTTTCGGGTTACGAAATTAGCCGCGGAACGAATTAATTTCGTAACCCGAGGGAGCACTGTAAAGAATCCAAACAGAGACTTCGGAAAGGGGAGTTCCCACATCCTTGGTAAAAAGGAAGGGATACCTGGCTCACAGAGGGCTCCTGAACCCCTTTCTCAGAGAGGGAAATCTAGAAGAGATGGAGGAGATGGAGGAAACGGAAGAAGCCGCCCCGCAGAGGGAGAGGGGCAGGGAGACGGAGCCAAAAGGGGCCGCGCTGGAAAAAGCCGAGTAAAACGACTGGCACAAAACCACCACCAGCTTCTAATAAAGATAAGTGAGCTAACTAATAATAAAAAATCTTGTACATGGGAAAGGAAAAAGGGAAAAACCCAACGTGATAGCTACAAAAACAAAAGGAATTTTTTTTTTATTATGGAAAGACTTTAGAAGTAGAGAGTGATAGAATAGAAACAAAGTAACAACATTTACAAATAATCATAAACAGTTGCAAAACGGGAGATACAATTTCCATTAAACCTTGCTTGAAGTGGAACCCGATAATAAACAGAGGGGTGAAGAAATAATCTTATCCTAAGTGAAATAGAGAAGAGTGGAAGTTTAGAAGGTGGAAATAAAAGTGCAAATAAACGGACTGATTTAATATACTCAGTATCCCACAAATCAGAAAGAAGGGGTAAGAGAAACAAGAGTGGAAATATAGGAATCCCTCTAGAATAATATAGAATTTAATCAGTAAAGCAAAGAAATGTCTTAAGTGACTTGTTGCCAATATTCCTAAACGGGTAAAAGAGAAATTTATTTTACTTCTGCTACTAATTTGCTTTAGAAGGAGAAATAATTAGAAGTGGTGATTTAAAAATAATTGTGCAAAGTATCTGAGTTATATTTAAAAGACCAACATTTATTTTGAATATATATTTGGGAAGTTAAGAAAGGAGTTAAAGTGAATTTGCAGACTCAGCTGCAAAGCAGATTGAGCTGAGGATAAGAACGAGTGTAGTCAAAACAAGATAAGGACATACACAGGGTTTCCAAACGCCTAAAGATTTAAGGAAGAAACAGCTATACGGCGACATCTAGTGGTAGAAAGAAATTATTAAGAAAGCTACCAACTGCAAAATAGCGACACTTGCTGGCAAAGAAGACCAGCTTAAATCTAACTACACAATAGCGACGCCTGGTGGCCAAGAGAAACTACTGCAACTGAACTTGGGGAAAAATGGGGAAAATAAACAAACAAAATATTGGAAATTATAATTTAGAAAATACATAGAAAATAATAACAAGCTAAAGGAATTGAAGATTTAAAAATAAATAGAGAGAAGAATGTCCTTAAGAAAACACAATCCAACACAACCCAATAGAAGACCATCTATAGAATTTAGCTCCAAACAAGCTGAACAATTGACAATCCTAGAGGAAATTAAAAAGCTGGGCCAAGAAATGCAAGATATGCCTTAGGAAATGAGAAAAATGAAGACAGATCTGAAACGAGAATTTAAATCAGAAATTAAAGGACTAAAACAAACAATCGAGAAGGTAACAAAAGACTTAAAAGAAATGGACACGAAAGTGGAGATTCTCAAAGTTAAAACAAAAGAACTGGAAGACAGGACATTACAACTCTCATTAGAACAAGAAAGAGAAAGAGACCAAAGGGCCATTTCGGATTTCAAAACAAGGGAACGTTGTTTGAAGATCAGAGGGCTCAAGGAATTACAAAACGAGGATCTTTACAACTATCTAATCCCAATTTTGGCGGTCTTCGTTTAAATACCATATGCAGATTTGATTAAGGAAGTGGACAAAATCTTTAGGATCAATTCAAAAACAGCCAGAGAGAAAAATCTACCAAGAGACATTTCTATTTACTTTGTTAGGACAAGAACTAAAGATTTGATTCTGGGGAAAAGCTACGAGAAAAGGCTGGTTGTTGATAAGGAGGAACTGATGATCTTAAAAGATATCCCTGTGAGACTGTTGAGAAAAAGAGCAGACTACAAACTTTTTACTTCATCTTTAAAGAGACATAACATCCCTTACAGATGGGAAATCCCATACAAAACATACAAAAAAAGGGGTGAAAATCAATAATCCAAGTAAAGCAAGAGATTTTTTAAGAACACTAAGAAAAAACCAGCCAGAAGAAGAGTTAGACAATCCGAATCAACAATCAGAGGGAGAAGGAGAATCAGATGAACAAAAAGATCCAGGAAAGGAACCAGAAAGCCGAGAGGGGAGTGAAGAGGAAGGAGAAACAAACAACGAGATTTAAGATAAGTATAAAAAGGCAATAATACTTATTACCCATTAAAAGAAAAATGAATCTTAAAATTTTGTCATGGAACATAAAAGGGCTAAACATACCAACTAAACAGAAAAAACCCCTCCAAGTCTTAAAAAAGAAAAATTGGGATATAATATGTCTGCAAGAAACGCACATAAAGAAATCAGAAGTAAAATTATTTAAAAATAAAAGGCTGGGGAAATCATTTTCTTTGGCAAACAAAGTAAAAAGAAAAGGAGTTGTGATGTATGTGAAATCTAATATACCATCTATAGAAATTTTAAACGATGAAGAGGGAAATTATATATATATATAT
>NW_024805318.1:0-4006 GCF_019175285.1 Sceloporus undulatus
AATAATAATAATAATAATAATAATAATAATAATAATAATAATAATAATAATTTCGCTTTTTCACAAAGGAATAAAGAAGAAGAATACTTGAAGAAAGAATACTTGTGTGAGGGTGGGGGATAATTTGAAGCTGTGTGGGGAAGGCACATCTCTGGGGAAGGAAGGAGAGGTTTATCCAGGGTCAATTTTTGAAAGCGTCTTCTGCCTTTCTTGTCTCGCTCAAATTGCGAGTCTTTCCTTGCCAGTGAGAAAATGTGGGAAGCCAGCTGTAGCCTTCTCCATACTTATGAAAACAATTGAGAGTCCTTCTTTGCTGAGGAGAAGCTTCTCCCTTTGCACCTGGTCATCTTGAGAGCAGCAACCAAAAGGACACAGCCTTTGCCACAAGGCTGGCATGAGTGAAATGCTTTTCAGTCACTGCTGATAGAAAGGATCTTGTATACTGTTAAGACTTTGCCATACTGTACAAACAATTTATCTGTTGTCTCATTTTATATATAGTCCCAGCTCTATCAGAAATCAGTGGCTGAGCTCTTGGAAGAGAATTAGAGCAGTGCTCTCCCTGCTTCTCTCTTTCTCTCTGCATATCTTTAAATACAATCAATTTGATTCAAGCCAGGTCAAAGCTCTAAAGTGTATTCAGTTAGAAGGATGAAAGCAAAGGACATAATTTAATCAATTTTAACCCCACCTTTTGATCTGGAACAAATCTTCAAAGCAACTTACAAAATAAATATCATGTAACATCTGTCTATTGAAAGCAAGACTATACTTGATGTAGTCCTTACTGGCTGTAACTCTCATAAATAAGAAGTAAATTAATCATGTGCAAAAAAGAAAGCAAAAGGAGAAATGGCTTTCAAGAACTGGTGCAGATTCTGAAGTTTTAAGTAGATACAGACTGGCAGCATTTAACATACAGTGGTGCCCCGGGTTACGAAATTAATTCGTTCCGGGCCGCCGTTCGTAACCCGAAAAGCATTCGCAAGCTGAATCTCCATAGGCGCTAATGGGGAAAAGCCGCGATTTCGTGGGAAATAGCGCCGAAAAGCACCAAAAGTTTTTTCGTAACCCGAAAAAACTTTCGTAACGCGGAACTATTTTTTTAAATTATTTTTTTCGTAACCCGGAAATTTCGTAACGCGGCGCATTCGTATCCCGGGGTACCACTGTATTATATATATTTTTCACCCTATATCACAGCTCTTGAAGAGGTATACAAATAAAACTGATTTAAAACAATGAAAACATTGAAACCTAAAATCATACTTAATATTTTAAAACAAATTAAAACACAAACTATTAAAGCATTTAAAACATTAAATTTGGACAAGATTTTTGGACTTCAAAGGCCATTACAGCACCTTAGTACTGGTTCACACCTACACAGCTACAGTTGATTCCAGCAATAAGGAGAATCAGAGCTGAGTGTCATCAGCATACTAATGATGCTCACTGAGCAGCTTCATTTGTATTAAACAGCAGCAGAGGGGACAAGATGGAACCTGTGGCACCCCACAGTTTAATAGTCATGGAGTTGAACTGGAATCAACTTTGTGGATAGGAACAGAATCATTGTAACACAGTGGACTAAATTCTGCTGTTAGTCCTGACAATAACAGGCCTGTTAAATCAGTGGAATGTGTCTATGTTTTGACTTGGCATTCAACAATTGATTAAATGGATCTACTTATTGAGGCCTAAAAAGATATAGCCAGTCTTAGTAAGGTAGGCAACTTAAAATGGATGAGCTGATATAAATGGACCTTTCAATTAGCAAACTACCTAAACATTCAAATGCCAAAACACCTGAGGGAGGCATTTATCCGCGCTAGATTCGATCAGGTTGATACTATGGTTAGATATGGGGGATTTAATGGCATCCCTTACAATGAGCGAACCTGTATCTGTGGAGTCCATGAAACTGAGGACATAGTTCACATGCTATTTAAGTGCAAATTGTATCAGCAAGAAAGAGATCTGTATCTTGGCCCATATATTAAATGAACTGGGATACCCATGTGAGAATAACATACTTCATGAGTGGTCAAGATTCAAAAATATCTATCAACACAACTCAGTTCTTAAGTAAAGCAATACATCTGTGATCTATATATGGGGGGATGATAGGCATAAACTGCAGGGGTGATGAATAATTTTGATGTATAATCTTATTTTATTCTAATTGCTTATGGTATTATTGACTTTTGCATTAATATTTTTACTTACCCATTTTTATACCTTCATATTTTTTAACCTTTCACATAGAATTTTACAAGTTCTGTTGTACTCATTGTACTAGCTGTATTGTCTAGTATATTGTATTTCTATTTTATTTCTATTTTTATATATTTTATTTTATTCTCACATTTTTATATAACTTTTGTATAGAGTTTTATATAGAGTTCTACTTAGGCCTGTTACAGACTGCCAAAATAAAGCTGCTTCAGGTCTCTTTGGAGGTATGCTATTTAAATGATGCATGGGTCCTAAGAGTCCGGAGGTCGCGCCAAAGCCACTCTCCATTCCTAAGCACTGGAGTGCAGCTTTGGTGCAGCTTCCAGATTCTTAGGATGCATGCATCATTTAAACAGCATACCTTCAAAGAGACCCGAAGCAGCTTTATTTTGGCAGTCTGTAACAGGCCTTAGTTTTGTGGTACTTTGAGACAGCCCATGGGCTGATCAATAAATATTGATTGACTGATCTAGTTGGGACCAAGCAACAAATTGCCAAACACTATCTCCTACTTAACATGATTCACCAGAAAGGTTGACAACTATCATTTGCTAGATAAGGAATGGAGTATGCAAATAGCACTGGTAAACGTCTTTTGTGGTAAAACGTCTCCAGCTCTTTATCTGTGAAAATCATCTTATTGCTATTAGTATCTTTTTCTTTATTACTCTTCCTATGCTTAGAGATAGCCTAATCTAGCTATCCTTAAGGTTAGGGTTAAGAGTTAGCTGCATAGATCCTAGCAGAGCAAATGTATTTTGTTAATTAGATCTGCCTGACTTTTTTTAATTAAGTGAATAAGGATCAAATTAGATGGCACGCTTAGCACATATTTTGCTGAGGTGCTCCCCCAAGTGGTGAAAGATGTCTGCTTGTCAAAGAACATCATTTACATCACCCTTGTATTTTGCATTTAGTGTGCTTTGATTTATATTTGGCCCCTGGAAAGTAAGCATGTGCATAATTGCAAATCGGCCTGCTGAAGCATACGTTTCTGTAGATATCCTAATTTTGGAAGAAAATGTATTAACAATTATGAATATACATACTCATTCATATTTAATCTGCCTATAAAATCCACTTGCTATCACAATTTAAGTTAAATCAATGCACTTTGTGGTAGTAAGATGAGGAGTTGCTAGAAAAAAATGCAAATAATAATTATACTACTAATAATAATGAGGCAACCCCTTTCCCAGAGATTTTGGAGGATCTTTGGAAAAACTGAAGGAGAAGAAGGGGAAAACAATTGCATGAATATTAATCCAGTGGCCCAGGACTTATTTCGTAGTGTGCATTTTTGACAAATTCATGATGTTTTTCCAGTAAAGTGCCTGTCTGTCTGTCTGTCTGTCTGTCTGTCTCTCTCTCTCTCTCTCTCTCTGTACATATACATATATGGGAAATGAAGGGAAGGAAATTAGATTGTTTGTGTATACAATAAAATAAACAAATAAAGAAAACACTTTCTGCAGAAATCTCTCTTGGGAGCTAGGCTCTTCATTTGGGTAGTATATAGAAAGTGTATCAATTTAGATGCTCCAAGACTGTTTCCTGAACATCATTTAAAAGAAAAAGATGCTACATTATAGTGACTGTATTATTCAAGGTAACATTGCATCTTCTGTATTTGTATTGTAAAGATAAATTCACTTCCCCTTTCCTTTTATTATGCAACTAGTAGAGTCAGAAACAGGAACAGGAGTGGCATGTGGGAAGCAGGGAAGCAGAAGTTGTGACCTGTCTACATACTGGAACATCTGTTAAT
>NW_024805318.1:4106-4632 GCF_019175285.1 Sceloporus undulatus
AATTGGGGGGGGGCTTTGTTTCATGAAAAAGACACAGCTTTCTGCACAGAAACAAGATTTTTGTCCAAACGTATTTCTTCCCAAACATCTTGAAATGGGGAAAATGATTGAAAAATGTGAATTAGTTCTTGTGATCTCTTCCATTTGGGTATAACCTTTTATATTTATTTGTTCTTGCATGTCAGAATGAAATACATGGAGGTTTACAACCCTATGTCTGTGACATCGGTCAGGCTGAAAAAGAAAATCACTCAGTTCCATGGTTCAGTAAAGATTAGAGCCCAAATTTTCCAACACTTTAATTACTACACCACACAATCTCTCTCTTTATTTTCTCTATCTAGCTACAATCTCTAGAAATCCACATCTCTTGTAGGCTATCAGAATGTCAATTTCGATGTACCATGTGGCACTGAAGAATTGGGAGACTTCTGGTTGGCAATGGCAGGGTGATGTGCTGTCTTATACACTAGCTGTGAGGAGATAGTAGTCAAAACACATCAAAAGCCAGACTTACAGACCCCAG
>NW_024805319.1:0-4632 GCF_019175285.1 Sceloporus undulatus
ATACGCTACCATACTGATGGTAGCCTGTTTAACTTAAGCCGCCTGAGGGCCCGCACTAAGACTCTAAACTATCTGGTCGGTGAGCTGCTTTTTGCTGACGATGCTGCCCTCGTTGCCCATACAGAAGCAGCTCTGCAGCACCTAACATCTTAACATCTTGTTTTGCAACAGCTGCAGAGCTCTTTGGACTGGATGTCAGTCCAAAGAAAACTGAAGTTTTCTACCAGCCGGCACCTCAGGAAGAATACTACCATTCCCACATCACTGTAGGCACATCTGTGCTTAAGTCTGTTCAGCAGTTCACCTACCTGGGAAGCATCATCTCCTCAGATGCCAAGATTGATAAAGAGATCGATCACAGACTGGCAAAGGCATATAGTGCACTCGGAAGGCTTCACAAAAGAGTCTGGAGTAACAAACACTTGAGGTGAAGCACAAAAATCAGTGTGTATAGAGCCATTGTACTGTCTATTCTCCTCTATGGGTCTGAAACATGGGTCACCTATCACCAACACCTACGACTCCTTGAACGCTTTCATCAGTGCTGTTTACGCACAATTCTAAATATACACTGGACTGACTATGTGACGAATGTTGCTGTCCTTGAGCAAGCAGGGATCACCAGCATTGAGGCCATGCTATTGGGGACGCAGCTGCGCTGGGCAGGACACATTTCTAGGATGAAGGACCATCGCCTCCCAAAAATAGTATTCTATGGTGAACTCGCCACGGGTCAGCGTAAGAGGGGCGCCCCAAAGAAGAGATACAAGGACTCCCTGAAACAACATCTCTGGCTTGGCCAAATTGATCACCATCAATGGTCTGCCCTGGTCTCACATCGGGAGGCATGGAGACGCACTATCCATGATGCTGCAGCCTTTTTCGAAAACTCACGTCGAACGAGTCTCGAAGAGAAACGACAATGCAGAAAGAACCACAACCCAGATTCATCACCCAAGGAGACTTTCCGCTGTGCTTTCTGCAACCAGACCTGTTTGTCCCAGATTGGCCTTTTTAGTCACCACCACGCTTGTACAAAGCATGGGATGAGTCCTTCCTGAATCTTCATTCGCGAAGCAAAGCCAGAGAGAGAGATTTGTGAGGCTGGAGAGAGACGTGGGAGGCGTGGATTTGTGCCAAGGACTACACTTGCATTCCCACCATTTCCCAGATCTTCAGTCTCTCTCTAGCATCATGTATGTTAGTATGTCTATGCAAATACAGATATTCCAAAATAAATCCAAAATATGGAACACTTCTGGTCCCAAGTATTTTAGGTAAGGGATACTCATCCTGTGTAGGAAGAAGCAAAGATATGTCATCCAGAGCTCCTTGGAGAAAGAACATTATTGCATCCTGTGCATTTCCTAGCTTTACTACAATTATGCCAACTGCTTACAGTACTAGCCTTTTGATAAATATGAATTTGGATGAATGGGGAAATTGTTGTAACTTAAAATTACATTAAATTGGCTAGGATGCCTGTTTGCTTTTCATTTTCTTCAATTTTGGAAGAGAAATGGAATAATGATAATATTAGTTACAGGCAGCCAGATAACTGGGCTGTTTTTAGCTGCCTTTCAGGCTTAACTAACATCGATAAAAGAATAGATTCATTTTTCACTGCCATTTGCGGTGGGGAGGGCATATATAATCATTTTTGCACATATGTGTTGGTCTGTTTGGCTGAGAAGAAAAGAAAGAAAAATGGGAGCAGGTTCTGAAAAACAAATTGGCAGATTTTTTATTTTTTGTCAGCTTCTCAGGAAGAAATTGTAATAACAAAGCACTGTTCTTTCAAACCACATTACAATTTCAGAGCCTAATTATAGATGTTTGCTGCATGTTCAACAGAAATCCAGTGTTGCTATCAATAATTCAGCAATGTGATAGAATCACAGAATAGTTAACTGATAGGGGACCTATGGGCCATCAGATCCAACCCCTGCTCAATCCAGGATTTCCAACTAAAGCATTCCTAACAGGTGGCTGCCCAGACTTTTTTTGAAAACATCCTAAGAAGGATACTCCCACCACCTCTCTGGGCAATTGGTTCCATTGCCGGACAGCCATTTCCGTCAAGAAGTTCTTTCTAAAGTTCAATCAGCATCTACTCTCCTGTAACTCAAAACCATTAGACCTAGTTCTACCCTCTGAGGCAAAAGGGAACAAGCCTCTTTGTGGCAGCCCTTGAGATATTAAAGAATGTGATCATGTCACCCCCTCAGTCTACTCTTCACCAAGCTGAACAAGTTCAGCTCCTTCAACCTTTCATCATATTATATCGGGTTTTGTGGGTTTTTCGGGCTATGTGGCCATGTTCTAGAAGAGCTTGTTTCTGACATTTCACCAGCATCGGCTTTCATCATATTGTTTCCCATACTCTTATCATCCTATTGCCCTTCTCTGAACTTGCTCAAACCTGCCTGTATACATGAGGTGCTCAGTCAGAACTGAACACACTACCCCAGATGAGTCCTGACCAGTGCAGAGCAAGGAGGACTACTAATTCACTCAGTTTTGCTTCTATTACTTTTATTACTGCAAACTAAGCATTTTCCTGCTTTGTTACAGCATTGCACACCTTGTTCATGTTCAACTTGGGATCAGCAATAATCCCAAGGTCCTTTTCACATGTAGTAATGTGTTTTGTGCCTTTAAGTGTTAAGGTGAACTGTCATTGGTTTTCTTGGCAAGATTTGTTCAGAGGGGATTTGCCTTTCCCTTCCTCTGAGACTGAGAGAGTGTGACTTTCCCAAGGTCAACCAGTGGGCTTCAATAGCCAAGCAGAGTTTCAGTTCCTGGTCCCCAAGACTCCTGGTCCCGCACTCAAACCACTATACTATGCTGGCTCTCTTGCTGCATTTACCTGTGTAGTTTACCTTAAGCACTGTGTACTGCATATATTTACTGTGCATTATCCACTTCTCTAGACTTCAAAAGGGGTCAAAGATTCCATTTCCTTTGGATGAAAGACCACTAGAGATTGGGGTTGTGCTTAATAAATATTGAAGGAGATCATTACAGGAGAAGATACTCCGGCAGCAGAAGAGATCAAGTCAACAAGCAGATAACACAAGACAGTTCTCCTGTTGCCAGCCTATACAAGTACAAAGAACTTCAAGTGTTTTCTTTTTACAGGGAGAAATTATGAGAGTTTTTGTGAATTTTGTTATGTTTCCTCCCTTAACTTTGGGACATGGTGCAAGAAATAATTCGTGCAAAAGGAGACACTTAGCCCGGTTGTTTCAAGCTGTATCTACACTGCAGAATTAATGCAGTTTCACATGTCTTCACCTGCCATGACTTAATGTCATGGCATGCTGGGATATGTCATTTTGAGAGATATTTATCTTTCTCTTCCAGAGAGCTCTGGTTTCACAATAAACTAGAAATCCCAGGACTCCATAGGATGGAGCCATGACAGTTAAAGCAGTGTCAAATTGCATTAATTCTGCAGTGTGGCATCAGCCTAGTATGTTGTTTGTGGGCAGTTCTGAGAGCAGACAAGTCTGCAACTACAGTCCTCCAAGAACCTGACAGTATGGGAGCAATGGTGGGATCTAGAAAACACCAGCATCACTCTATTGACACAGTTTTATGCTTTGCAACTAGTGAACAGGCTCTCAGTCTAAGTCCTAAAAAATGAGCAGACAGTTCCAAGCTGAAGTCAGTGTGGTTCGGCTTTCCAGTACTTTACCTCTGATTTATTAGGAGCATGGAAACAGTTAAGGCATTCTGCCAAGGCACAAAATAACCTCATTATCATTTCTAATACCAATCAATACTCCACATGCTGCCCTTTGGAGAGAAAGAGGGAGAGAGATAGATAAATAAACACCCAGTTTTCCAAGTGGTGCAATTATTGCAGAGATCACATTAGCAAAGTAGCATTAAAGATTTCACCGTAAACCTTTAAGACACCCTGTGGCTAGTTCCCCCTTTGCTGCCTTGTCGATACATTTTTGCATTGAGTGAAATGCAAATTGATATCATGCCTATTGATTACTTCTCTCCCCTCTGGGTTCCTCCATCCATTCCCCCCATACACCCCTTTCTTCTATTATTGTTATTATTGCCTTGGTTCCTGGTGACATTTTGTTAGATGGCTCTTGGGTAGCTCTTGGGGCCTGCCAAGCGACGTTAGAGACCTCCTCTAGCTGGCTTGAATGGCATTGCCTTACCATCCCCTGTGAATGGGAAGCGAGGGTTGTTTGAAAAGAACTGATTGGTGTGAGAGCCTGGAGCTTAGAGTCCCCAGCATGAGGTCCAAAGCCCAACATATGCTTCCCGCTTGCTAGATTTGTCTCCAATAATAAAAACAGGATTTCTTTTCAATTGTAGGCACGGGCCAAATTTATCAAGAGAAAAGAAGCAAAAGCCAGGGCTGGAGATCAGTTGCTTCTCTTTCTCTGCTAGGGGAAACAATGCCTCACAAAGTGAATCAGAGTTGTCAAGAGAAAATCTCCTACACACACACACACACTGAATAATGATTTCATTCTTGAAAGTTACAATGAGTAATTTTAGCTACTTTTTCCCCATTGTGTGAAACTCTTTGAAAACAGTGCAGCAGTAGAATAGTATTTGCTTGCAGCACTTGACTTATTCTCAGCAAAAAAAATTTTTTTT
>NW_024805320.1:0-4631 GCF_019175285.1 Sceloporus undulatus
TTTTTTAAATCTTCTTTAATTTTTTTCCATGTATCTTCATAGTTGTTTTTATACAAGTCTTTATTGTTATTAGTTATTTTTATTCCCAGGTATTTAGATTGATCAATTAGTTTAAATTCGGTTTCCTTTTTTAGTTTTTCTAATTCTTTTGGACTTAGATTTTTAGTTATTATTCCACTTTTACCTTTATTTATTTTGACTCCTGCTGTATTGCCGAATTCTGCCAATATTTCTTCTGTTCTTTTTATGCCCCTTATCGGATCTTCAATAAATATTACTATATCATCTGCATATGCTCGCAGGTGATATTGATAGTTCTCTGTCTTTGGAGTCTTAATCTTTTTTTCCATTTTTAACTTTCAACATAGGATTTCCATTATCATAAGAAATAACGGTGGTGAGAGTGGATATCCCTGTCGGGTGCCTTTGAATATTTTACACTTACTTGTTTTCTCCCCATTAACAATTATTTGAGTTTCTTGATTTGCGTAAATTTTTTGTATCCTTTGTAGAAATTTGCCTTGGATTCCACTTTCTTCCATTAATATCATTAGAAATTCCCAATTTACGTTATCAAAGGCCTTTTCTAAATCCAGAAAAAGCATTCCTAATTTTAGATGCTTGTGATTATTGTAATATTCGATTATATTCAACACTGTACGTATATTGTTTCTTAAATATCTCCCGGGGAGAAAACCTGCTTGTTCTTCCGAGATCCATTCTCCTAGAAATCTTTTTATTCTTTCTGCTAATATTGAAGCGTAGATCTTATAATCGTTGTTCAAGAGTGTAATTGGGCGATAATTTGCTATATTTTCGGGATCTTTACCTTCTTTAGGAATCAGTACTGTTAATGACTGTTTCCATGTTTCGGGTATGTTCCCTGTATCAATTTGTTGGATAGTTTTATGAAGCCATGGAGATATTTCTGATTTAAACGTTTTATAGTATCTTGCCGTAAACCTGTCTGGTCCTGGCGCTTTATCTGTTTTTAATCTTTCTATTGCTATGTCAACCTCCGATAGGGATATGGGTGAATTTAAGTTTTCCAATTGTTGTTTAGTTATTTTTGGGAGGTGGCATTCTTTAACATATTCCCTTTTTTCCTCTCCACTTTTATCCCCCTTTGTTTCATTAAACAGATTTTTATAATATTGTTCTGTAATCCTAATTAATTCTTTTTGCTGTGTATACACTCTGCTTTTTTCTGTTAATTTCAGTATTGTTCTCCCCACTTTGTCTTTTTTCAATTTATTAGCCAACCATTTCCCCACCTTGTTTGCATTTTCAAAATGGTAATGTTTACAGTCTTTTATGTTTTTCAGGACCTCTTTTGTTATTTTCTGTTCTATCTGCACTCTAAGTAGTTGTTCTTCCTCTCTTAATTTGTTGTTGCTTGGGTACATTATATGTTCTCTTTCTTTGTGTTTTAATTTTTCTATTAGTTCTTTTTCTTCCTTGTTTTTAATCTTTCTTTGTCTTATTTCTTGTTGGATTAAATGCCCTCTGATTACTGCCTTTGATGCGTCCCATATGATATCTATTGGAGTTTCTTGATTAACATTTTGTTTGAAATATTCATTGATTTCTTGTTTTATTTTTTCTTATTATTCCTTCGTCCATTAATAAATAGTCCTGGATTCTCCAGGAGAATTCTTTTTTCCCTTCATCCTGCTGCAATAAAATTGGGTTGTGATCAGATATAATCCTAGGCATGATCTCTGTTTTTGTTACCTGCTTACTTAATGATCTGGATATTGCCAAAAAAATCAATTCTAGACCAGGAATTAAATCGTCCAGAGTAGAATGTAAAATCTTTGAGCTTAGGATTGCTTTCTCTCCATATATCTACCAAATAGTTTTTCCTTATCAAATTGAGTGCTGCTTTTGGAAGTGTTCCCTGTGTGTTATCTCTTTTAACCTGGGTTAGTCTATCTATCTTAGGATCTAATACGCCATTCCAGTCTCCTGTAATTATTATTTTATCATAGTCGAGTTCTTTTATCTTTTGTCTTAATTCATTGTAAAATTTTGCTTTTTTTTCTTGTGGGGTATAAATGTTGACTATCAATATTTTGCCAGATTGTAACTCAACCTCTGTTGCTACATATAATCCATTATTGATATCTTTAAAGATTTCTTTAGATTTAATATTATATTTTATATAAGTTGCCACTCCTTTCTTTTTCAATTGGATACTAGAGGCAGAATATAAGACACCTAGATTTTTGTTCTGTATCAGTCTTATGTCTTTCTGTCTTAAGTGCGTCTCTTGTAAACAGATTATAGTCGCCTTTTGCTTCCTCAGAAAATGAAATACTTTATTTCTTTTCTCTTTAAAATTTAGACCATTAACATTCCATGATAATACCTTGAGAGCCATTATAAATGTTGCTACTCCTTACTTTACCCTTTCCCTATCTCTTATTTTTCCTCCTACTTTTTTTCCTTCTACCTATCTCTGAGTATAGGTAACTTTCCTCCTCTTCCTTCTCTTGGTCTGAGTGGGATTTATTTTCTACTAATTCTTTTAATCCTTTAGCTGCATCCCCCACTCTTGTATTGTATTTTCTCTTCCCTTTTTCTTTCCTGTTTACTTGATCTTCTTCTCCTAATATTTCTCCTTCTTCTAATTCCTGTGACAAACTTTGCTGTTTTGTTTCTTGCTTGAGACTTTCCTCTTTTTTTTCTAAGTTTGTCCTTAGTTCTGTTTCTGGTTTCCTTCTCTGTTGTTTTGCTTTCCTATGCTGCTGTTGGTTAGTTCTTTGGGCAGTACTTTGTTCTGAATTGGTATTGTCCTCTTCCGAGGATGTGCTCCCTATTGACTCATATCCTTCAAACTTTTTAAGGAAGGCTCTTGCTTTTTCTATATTGTCTATTTGGTATTTCTTGTTATCTATAGAGAAATTTACTCCTTCAAACTTCCCCCCATCGGAATTTAATATCGTTTTGTTTGAGAAATTCCGTTAGTCTTACGTAATTCTTCCTTTTTTTTTAGAATTTGAGGAGGTAAATCTTTAAATATTTTAATTTCCTGGGGATGGTTTTCTATAAAGAATTTTTTTCTGGTAGTTAACTTTCAAAATTAGATCCCGCACTCTAGTTCTTACAAATTGTATTATGATGTCTCTGGGGAGTTTTTTGTTGGTCGCAATCCAGGAAATTTTTCTGTATAATTTATCTACTTCTAAATCTAGTTGTTCTGGCATCCAGTTTATATAATATGCTAGTGCTGGGATCAACCGAGTGTTTAGATTTTCATTATATTGTTCGGGGAGTCCCCGAATTTTCAAAGTTTTTTCTTTGTTTCTTAATTCTGTTAAGATTTTGAATTTCTCTTCTATCATTTGTGTCTCTTCTATTTGTTGTATTTTCTCTTCTATTCTAGATGTTTTTCCTTCTGTTTCTAAAATTCTTTTATGATTTTCTTTTATCTCCTGTGCCATGTCTGTTAAAGTCTCTTTTAACTCCCTTATTTCCTTTTGTATTTCTGTTTTTATCTCCTCTTTCCATTCTTTAATTTCTTGTTGGATTTCTGCCCTAATTTCGGATCTAATGTCTATCCTTAATTTTTTAATTTCTTTATAAGCAAACCAAAAGAGGATGAAACGGTGTTTTGCGCCAGCAGCTTATCACATTTCAAATGTTTCACATTTAATTAATTTTGAGAAACCAAGGAAGCATTTCTTTATAGTCATACTTTTAGCTAAAATAATCATAATTTTAGTTAAAATGATAACTACTTTTGGACATTTGGAACTATAACTGTAATGATTTAATGGAAAGAAGTAACTTGCCACCTCTGCTCATAGTGGCTACCCATGTGGCCACAGTGAGACTGGACTAGGTGACTCCTCTTATGATGGAGAAACATTCTCCACATGCATCTTTACACACAGGGGCTGTTTCTCACTTTGGACAATACATGGGGACATGGCTGGCCAGTGTGAGCAGAGGTAGTTATGGCTGCTTGCTAGCCCTATACTTTCCTGACACATTGGCTGAAGGAGATTGTGTGTGCACCCCTGTCTTGCAATTCTGTTCATAAAGATACTAGTTCATCAGATAAACATCCTGCTTGGCAAGGGAAAGCTGTTCCCTTTTTCTTAACACACCTGCATTTGTCCACTTTAGTTTTGTTTAACTGGTGGGTGGTATGCCAGAATGTTTGCTTTTCAAGAAATATTCTTTTTAAGCATGGCCAGATGATTCCTCTTGCACCTGCCATTTTGGCTATTGAGCTGGCTCATTTAGAAAGGGTTTGGCTTCTCTTTAGAAATTGGACTGCATGAAAATAATATTCATTTTCCTAGAACAGGAAAAACTAGGTAATCTGATCTTGAAAATCACCCATGGAAGTTGATCTGTGTTTCCAACAATTTCTTTTGCCCTGAAACACTGAGAAGTTCAATAATAATGCCCTTGGGGCACATGCATTGTGCCCTGGGAGTCCTGATGCCAATTAAAACCTTAAAAATGCACCCCTATTGTTTTTAATGCTGCTGCTTAGTGCATATATTCTCTACTTTCTCAGCCAGCAAGTAATGTTGGAAATGTGGTCACTGATAGCGCTACCAAGAATACTGTCCGGGATTGCTGCCAGCAATCTCTGACTTATGCTGATAATCAAG
>NW_024805321.1:0-4631 GCF_019175285.1 Sceloporus undulatus
GAATACAGATAATTCCAGAAAGTGGGAAGGGAAAAGATTAACTGGGAGGAGGAGGGTGGCAACAGCAGTATGGCCATGCCAGTCTCAGGCAGCATCAGAGACCCATCCTCATCCTCTGCCTCTGGCTCCAGGAGTCTAGTCCTGGATTATTGGGAGCCCTCCTCTTTCATGGGAAGGGAGGGAGGGAGAGGGGAAGGGAAGAGGGGGGGAAGGGAAGGGAGGAGGGGGAGGAGGGAAAGGAAGGAGGGAAGGAAGGAAGGGGAAGAATGGAAGGGAGGAGGGAAAGGGGAAGGGAGGGAAGGGGAAGGAAGGAGGGAAGGAAGGAGGGAAAGGAGAAGAAGAGAGGAAGGTGGGGAAGGAGAAGAAGGGAGGAAGGAGGGGAAGGAAGGAAGGAAAGGGAAGAAGAGAGGAAGGAGGGAAAGGAGAAGAAGGAAGGAAGGAAGGAAGGAAGGAAGGAAAAAGGGAAAGAGGGAATAAAAAAAGAAAAAGGAAGAAGGAAGGAAAGAAAGAAAGAAAATAAATGGTAGGGAGGAAGGAAGGAAGGAGTGAAAGAGTGATGGAAAGAAGGAAGGAAAGGGAAGGGAGGTAGGGAGGAAGGAAGGAAGGAAGGAAGGAGAGAAGGAAGCAGGTAGAAAGGAAGGACAAGAAGGAAGGAGAGAAGGAAGGAAAGAAGGGACCAGAACTTCTTTTTGGGTTGTATGGATATCTATTTTATAATAAATTAAACTCTAAGAAGCAATTTAATGATCATCATCAGTCGGCCCTTCTTATACAGAGATTTTTTATACACGGATTCAAGCATCCACGGTTTGAAAATGTTCAAAAAAAGTATAAATTTCAAATATCAAACCTGGATTTTCTATTTTTTATAAGGGACACCATTTTGCTGTCATTATATTTAATGGGACTTGAGCATCCATGGATTTTGAGATCCACGTGGATCCTGGAACCAAACCCCAGCGGAGAACAAGAGTCCACTGTATCAGACACTGACTATTAAAAGTATTGCTTGAGTATTCAAACTAAATGTTGTCCAGTCC
This sequence comes from Sceloporus undulatus, assembly GCF_019175285.1. NCBI lineage: Eukaryota > Metazoa > Chordata > Lepidosauria > Squamata > Phrynosomatidae > Sceloporus > Sceloporus undulatus. Next base: position 1,041 of record NW_024805321.1, read on the forward strand.
TCCCGAAATGGGCTTCCATAAAGGAAGCTTTTTGTAACCGGGTTCAGCTAAGGCAAGAAAAATGGGAAATGCATGAAGATCTGGTGGATCAAAAGGGCCAAAGACATACAAATGAAGCCACAAGAGCCAATGATATCAGAAGGCCTTGGCTGTGCCTGGTTTACTTATAGACAGATTAGGGAAAGGTTTATAGTGGATGTCAAGACTTTAGCAACTGGCAAAGTGGATATGGAATTGTGAAAAAAATGGTTCATTCAGAAGATAATCATAGAATCAAGATTTATTACAAAATGTTATTAAAAATTGAATTAGAGGATGAACAAGTCAAAACCCAGATGGTGAAATGGGCGCAAGATTTGGGACAAAATATAGATTTTGCTCAGAAATGGAAAATGAAGACCATAAATAATGTAAAGGACTGGTTAATAAAATGGTATGATGTTCTAGAAACTGATAAATTAAGACATTTATTAAAGAAGAATTCAATGAATCCATTTGAAAAGCAATGGGAACCTTTGATAAAATGTTTAAAAACAGAATAGGGAAAAGACTTCACTTTTGGACCGGCATGTCTGTTTTATCTCCTCTGGTTTCTAGGACTTCTTCGAAGGCCCTGGGCAGCTGGCATCCCCTGGGATTGAGAAACCCGGATTCGTTGGTTTCTGCGTGGTCTCTCCACAGCTGCCAAGTCCTGGTCAAAGGGCACTTGCTTTCTTGGCCTTCCTCCTCTCTGGCCTGCTGCCCACCTTCTTGCTGAGGGAGTTTGGGGCAGGTAGGGCTGGAAACCCCTGCTGAAAAAGTCCTCCATTACTTGTAGCACGGAGGCCAAGGTCTGTGCGCTGTCTTTGCCCTCACGTGTCTTCACCTGGACTCCGCTCTTAAAGTCCTCCAGGGCTTGAGATATAGACAGCAAATTCTGCTTGTTTTCCCGGTGTTCCGCCATGTCGATGGGCCAAGGCTGAGCGAAGGGAGGCACCTGGGAGAAGGAAAATGGTGTCATACTCTGCTCCCAGAACATGGACATGGTTTCTGACTCAGGGACAGAAGTGGCGGACTCGCGACTGAAGGGGTGGACATGCTGGGACCTGATGCTGAAGGAGTGAACATGCTAGGACATGATGGGACCTGATGCTGAAGGAAGGAGTGGTCATGCCAGGGCATGATGGGACCTGCGACTGAAGGGGTGGGCATGCTAGGACCAGCCTCTGATGCACTGGACATGATTGGACTTGCAAGCGAAGCAGTGGACCTGCTGCTGAAGGAGTGGACATGCTAGGGCATGATGGGAGCTGATGCTGAAGGAGTGGAAATGCTAGGGCAGGGGTAGGCAATCTCCGGCCCACGGGCTGGATCCGTCCCGGTGAAGCCTTGGGACCAGCCCCAGCCTGGTCCTGCCGCCGATTGCCGCCAGGGCCTTTGGGGGGCAATTGTCTCTAGAAGCCTGAGAAACATGCATTTCTATGAACCTTTTTTAAAAAATCATGCAATGTTTTGGTATGTCCTCCATTTTTTATAAAAAAAAGTGTCCTCCATTTGAAAATGTTGTCCTGCATTTGTCCCGGTTTATTTATATATTTAATTTTTCAAATTATTTAATTATTTATTTTTTGGCTTCGGCCCCCCAGTTGTCTGAGGGACAGCAACCTGGCCCCCGGCTCCAAAAGGTTGCCTACCCCTGTGCTAGGGCATGGTGGGACCTGCGACTGAAGAGGTGAACATGCTGGGACCAGCATCTGGACCTGAATGGATTTGCAACTAAGGCCAATAGACATGAACATACCAAAGCATCTTGGTCTTGAACCTATTTCAGGTACCAGTTAGAAAAAACGTGGTTCCCACTATGTTTGTGCCGGTTCCAGGAATCGGTTTGGGAATCGGCAAGTGGCGAGGGGCAGCTTGATGGCCCGTAGTCACTGGATTCTCCTGGCCTCAAAATCCCCGGTCCAGCCTCCTTACCAGCTTCTTTGGCCACTGACCATGTTCCCTGCGACCTGTTTTAAAACTTCCTGCAGCTGAGGAAGCCGGAAGAAGGTCTCAGAGATACCGGGGGGGGGGGGGGGGGGGGGGGGGGGGGGGTGGAAGGCGTGCTGCTTGCCTGGGGCCCCCCTTCGGCCCCTCCCGGGGGGGGGGGGGGGGGGGAGGGGGGGGGGTTAAAAAAAGGCGCAGGGAAGCCAGTCAGTGGCCAAAGAAGCCAGTAAGGAGGCTGGACCAGAGATTTGGAGGCCAGGAGAGGCCATGGTCCAAGCTGCTGGCAGGAACCAGGGCGGATTCAAATCCAATTCAAACTCTCCTGGTTCTCACTTGGGCTGAATCGGTTAATCTGAATCTAGCTCCAAAACACTGCAAAAACCCAGGATCTTTTTGATGCTGGTTAAATGAGCAACAATGAGCAAATAGCATGGTCCCCCTTTCTGAATCGATTTCTAAAATTGGATTCAGTGAGAACCTTTAACTCAGATCCCAATCCCGATTTAAACATAGTGAGAACAAGGCCCTGGGACTTGCAATTGAAGCAGTGGACAATATGCTTGTACCTGCTGTGAGTGACCTGGGACTGAAGCAGCTGCAGACATGTTAGGAATCCCAGCCATCCGCACTCAGCGAATGTGAGACAAAGCCAGAAGGAAAAGGGTGCATCATCCATCACCCCTATGGATCCAAAAGCCCCTCTGCTTTGACCTTCCAAGCCCAGGCCCCATTGCAATGCTCGAGGGCACCTAGCCCTTGCTTTCCCCAACTCCAGTCCAAAACCACACTGCATGAATAATCCTGTTTGAGACCGCTTTAACTGCGCTGGCTCAATGCTAGGGAATTTCTGGGAAGCCTTGTTTTGTGAGACATTGAGCCTTCTCTTTGTAGTCTGGTGCCACAACAAACTACAGTCCCCAGGATTCCCTAGCACTGAGCCCAGGCAGTTAAAGCAGTCTCAAACTGGATTATTTCTTCAGTGTGTTTTGGACCTCCGTAAGTACAACCGAAGCTGCGATGCCCATGAACGTGAAAATACACTCTGCTCTGGTTCTGCTCTATATCAAGAAGCTATCCAAGGTGTTGAACCCTTTTCTCCAAAGATGGAGATGGAAGACAGTGGGCAGTGCTTACCTCTGTCTGTGTGCCATGTTGCTTTCTTTTACGAATGAGGGAGGGGATCTTTTCCAGCAGCCAAAGTATAGCCCCGAACTGTATGAGAATTATGGGAAAGAGGGGGATGAAAAGCCAGACATATGCTGGTTGCTTTTCTAGCCACATCCACAGGTTCCCCAATGGGTTAGCCAGACACATTTGCAGGCTCCTCAATGGGTAAGTCAGCCTCATCCACAGGTTTCTCAATGGGTTAGTCATCCTCAGGCTCCTCATTGGCCTCAGGCTCCTCATTGGCCGCAGGCTCCTCAACGGCCGCAGGTTCCTCAATGGCTTAGTCTCCTTCATTCGCGAATTCTCAAATTTATATCCACTACAAGAGCAGAAGGACCCATACCAGCTCTGTTGGCAAAAACATTATCTGTCCACAGTGAGGTCTTCTTGATCTCTCAGGGAGAAGACCAAAAAGGCCAGAACGAGGAGAGCTAACAGACTGGACCCAGCCATGTT
>NW_024805322.1:0-4630 GCF_019175285.1 Sceloporus undulatus
GAAGTTAATGGCACTTAAAAGTAATTAACTCTGACAAAGTCACACAGGATGTTAAAATGTGATCCCATTGCCCTCGTCTTACTCATGCCTGGAATATTTTCTTAAAAGAGATTTCAGTCTCAGAAACAGGTGGAATGGCTGTGTTCCATAGCAAGTCAATGGCATTTTCAGCATGGTATAGTGGTTTGAGCATTGGACTATGACTCTGGAAAACAGGGTTCAAGTCCCCACTCAGCCATGAAACCCACTGGGTCCACTGTATATAAACATATGCATTTCCTTTGGCGAGAAACATAGACATAGCAATGTCTGGGGTCTTAGCTTCTTTATATATGATATAAGGCATTATTCATACCATTGCACTATAGGATACAGCTATAAGAATGTTACACTTTTGTGGGAACTTTCGTAAGGATTGAACTTTGCTCTCTCTCTGCATCTCTTCAATAGGCTTGGTAATAACCAATGAATGAACATTATCCGTCTAAACCATTTACCACTGTCTTTTATCCATCATCATCTTCTTCTTCATCATCATCTTCATCATCATCTTCATTATCATCATGTTCTCCCATACTTTCAGTGTTTCCCTTAGTGTCTACTAAGGGAAACATTATATAGCCATTCCTAAATGCTTTTACATGTAGACAATTCTGTCCTTATATCATAACCTCTCACTATTACATCTTAGCCAGTTGGGTATACATTCTCATCAGTTTGAGAGCTATCTCATCTCTCATAGCTTCTATGAATATGCAGGCATTCAATACACAGGTTAATCTCCTCCAGCATTGTTAAATCTCTTAACAGCAGCTGCTATTATAAACAAGTTAATGGACATACATTACAAGCATAATAGGGTATACATCTTTAGCTTATATCTATGTTAGAATAACCTTACCAGCACCAGCACAACCCAGCATCTTAGGGCAACATGTTAGAGCCAAATACAGGAGTAACAGCTCAGCTGTATCAATCATTCCATCTGCAATGGAAGTCTGCAAAGACAGACTCGTTTTTGGCTCTAACTTATCTCTTTCCATCCTCTACTTAACCTCCCACTCAGTTTATTAGATTGAAATCTACACTTAACTGTATGTCCAACACACTAGAGTTTTTTGTCTTGTGGTCACTGTACCACTAGACATCTTCCCACTACCTGTCATTAGATGTCTTTTAATGTACATCATTCTAATGTATATGTCCTTTCTTGAATAAAAGTGCGCAGGCACTGTTTTATGATGTTTACATTCCAATGAGTACCTAGCAGTTTTCCCAGACTTAAAAGAGAAACCATTTTCCCCATGATACCGAGTGGCGCAGGCATGTATTCTTACCAAGCTAATTGCATTAGTAAGTCCCTATGTTCTACAGGATTTGTTGTTGTGTGCTTTCAAATTGTTTTCTACTTTTGATGACCCTCTCAGGGGGCCAAGTGTGTGAGTTGCCCAAGGGCACCCAGGAAGTTTCCATGGCTGAGCAGAGGTTTGAACCCTGGCCTCTGGAGTTGCAGTCCAGTGCTCCAACCACCACTATGCCAATCTGGCTCCATTCTATGCTATATGCTATATTTTAATGTTATATGAGCAGGTAAGGAAGCTGACAACTGAATATGCCTGACCTATTGCAGTATCATTTATTAAATTGGTGTTGTTCTATCCAAAATACTAATCCAAATTACTAAATTCTATTTTCCAAATAAATTCACCATCTTTTATAACTCCTTTGAGGTTCATACTAAAATCTAGAGCAGATTCAGAGACCCATTGTCAGAGAAGGCACCATCTACCAGCATTTGAAGTCATGTAGTGATAACCATTGATAACTTTGTTCTCCATGAAATACATTTGCACTATTGATGCTTGGATGCCATTTGTAGAGAAAGTGGTGCCTTATGAGGGGCTCAAGCCTGCCAAATGTCAGAACAGGAACAGTTTTATGCAAGAGCAGCTTGGACTCAGAATTCAGGTAAAATCTAAAGCACAGCCCTGATGCTTTTAATAATCGTGGAGTGGTGAATTCACACATTATAGCACTGGGATTAATGAAACCTCTAGAAAAAAAAACAGTCCCATGGCTTTTTATCTTATTTAAGATATCTTATTAGGAGAGGTTTCATTTTCAAATGAATGTACAATTTCTTATTCAGAAGAGTTCCACATCATGCCAATACTTCAAATTATTCTTGGGGTTATCCTGGTTCTCTGCAGCATATAACTAGCAAATTGGATAACGTTCCAATTTCCACAGATTTCAGGGTTAAGGAAGACCAAAATAGATTCAGTGAGCAACATGAGGCTCTGGAAAGAATTGAAAGGTGCTCTAATACAATCATACATTTAAAATATTTTACAGCCATCTTCTTTTCAAACTCCTATTTTGAGCAAATCACTTTTTGCTGATCCTATAATAAAAGTGGATGATATAAAGGACACGTAAGATAGGAGCATGTTTGCAGACCAAAAAATAGAGGAGGAAACACAACCGCAGTATGAAACCCCTGACCTGTAACTTGAAGACTGATTCATTGATGTCAACTGGTTGGCAATGAAAGATTTTAGGATTTAGGATCTTGAAAGTCCAGGAAACTAACAGTGGTGTACTCCCCCTGTCCAGTTCCCATTGCAGGTTGTCCAGCAAGATGACTAAAGCTATCTCCCACAGTCTGAAACCAAACCAAAATGGATCTAGGTAACAATAGAATAACACCTTTATTAGAATAAAGCAAAATAATGTCAAGGAGTAGTGAGAAAGTTCCAGGAATCTCAAAAGTTGATTCATTAGTTAGGGAAACTGGTGGTATTGCTGCTGTTGCTGTTATGTGCCTTCAAGTTGTTTCTGACTTATGGAGACCCTAAAGCCTATCATGGGGTTTTCCTGGCAAGATTTGTTCAGAGGAGGTTTGCCATTGCCTTCCCATGAGGATGAGAGCATGTGGCTTGCCAAGGTCACCCAGTGGGTTTCATAGACAAGCGGAAACTGAATCCTGGTCTCCAGAGTCACAGTCCAACACACAAGTCACTACATTTCAGCAGGCTCTACTTAAATGTAAATGTAAATTTACATCTAAATTGGTACTAGTCTATTGTTAATGGAATAATTGGGAATTATAAACATACTATCCTACATAATGAAAGCTACACATCAGGTGGACTTGTACCATGCCTGTACAAACTAATGCTTAAACAAGTTCCTGCAGATGTGAAAGGAGACTTTTATATATTAAGTCTTGGTCATGCATACAAGAGGAATGAACTAAAATGAACAAGCAGTGATATACATTCCAGTCCTTTGCACACTTACTCAGATGTTATGCTTTATTGAGCACAGTGGGACCTATTGTGGAAACACACAATTGTTGCAGTCCTACAGATGGATTTGATGGACTTTGGAAGGAATTCACCAAAGATAAAGTAAGGCAAGCAGAAATATTTAAATATAATAGGGCTTTCTTCTAAAAAAAATAGTTCAGATATATCTATAAAGGGTCTAAGAAACATTTTCCAGAAAGGCTGAGCTCTATATAATGATTGCTTAGAGATGTTTATGCTTTTGCAATTGATAGGGCATTCTACCTTCATACATACAAATGTTTGAAACTGTTGCTTCCAACGTGTCCCAAACACAAGTTATATTATGTTTTCATGCATTTCTAAGCAGCTATCATATCCCAAGCTTATGGTGTGCCTCTCTCTGACATTTGTGAATTTAGCTGTAGGGCTGTGAAATTCTTCCACATAAAGCAGAAGAGTCGTGTGTTTGGCAGCAACTATTTCCTTGGGTGATTATCAACAATTTCATTTGGCATTTGCAACATTCTCTACACAACCTTTCTCTATTCAGCTTAGATGAGCTGAGAAGGCTCTTGAGGTTCTTTTTTTTTAAATTTCCCTTGTTTTTACTTTTTATTTGGCAAAATCTCATAATTGCATTTTTCCATTTTTTCGAAGCTGAAGACTACATACGTGGTCGATAACAAAAATAAAATAAAGTTTTATAGCAAGGACAAAGAACTAAATCTGATTTTTAATTCCAGTTTAACTAGGCCCACTGAATTCATGGAACATACATGAATGTTGTTCATAAAGTATGTCCAGCTGTGAAGTAACTGCTGGATTTAGTCCCAAACCTACAACCCAGACAAGAAAATCATTGTCATATACACACAAGGCAAAGTGGGGACCAATGATGAGTGAGGGACCAAGGCATGGCCGACTGAACTCTGTTGATAGGACAATAAGGCTAAGGCAAATGCTGAAATTATAAGGATTCAGTTGGATATACAGTTTTATAATTTAGGTAATGTGCTGCTGCTCTGAGAATGATGAAGAATTTTGTTCATTTTGGATTTTCTTATGAATTCACCAGATTCTCCTTTTCCAGATCAATGCAAAAAACAAACAGAATTACTCTTCAGAATTTCTACTTCTTCAAATTTTGCAAAGCAATTCTCAGAATAAACAAGAACAAAATTTATATATTCAAGTATTTGGTGAGAGATATGTGCAGAAATCATTGCACAGGGAAAAACTGCTTGAAAACATAAGGTTTGTTAAGCAAAACACATTAAATGAGGAGAGATGTCAATGAAAATGGCTATGAATAGTTGCTTTGTTTTTTGGAGGGGATG
>NW_024805323.1:0-4630 GCF_019175285.1 Sceloporus undulatus
TCTTCAAATGATCAACAAAGATTTTCCTCATTAGACCTTGTCATAATTATCAATTATACAATTATCGTCCAGTTAGTCTGACATCAGTACTAGGAAAGATTCTGGAGCAGATCATTAAACAGAGAGTCTGTGAACATCTAGAAGGCAATGCCATAATTACAAAAAGTCAACATGGGTTTCAGAGAAACAAGTCATGCCAGACAAATCTGATCTCTTTCTTTGATAAAATTACCAGCTTGGTAGATGAAGGGAATGCTGTGGATATAGTATATCTTGATTTCAGTAAGGCCTTTGACAAAGTTCCCCATGACATTCTTGCAAACAAGCTTGTAAAATGTGGGCTAGACAAAGGAACTGTTAAATGGATCTGTAATTGGTTGACCGGCCGAACCCAAAGGGTGCTCAACAATGGCTCCTTTTCATCCTGGAGAAAAGTGACCAGTGGGGTCCCACAGGGCTCTGTCCTGGGCCCAGTGCTATTCAACATCTTTATCAATGACCTGGATGACAGAATTGGGAGCATACTTATCAAATTTGCAGATGACACCAAATTAGGGGGAATAGCTAATACCCCAGAGGACAGGATCAAGATTCAAAATGACCTGAATAGACTAGAAAGCTGGGCCAAAGCTAACAAAATGAAATTCAACACGGAGAAATGTAAGGTATTGCACTTAGGGCGAAAAAATGAAATGCACAGATATAGGATGGGGGACACCTGGCTAAAGGAGACAACATGTGAAAGGGATCTAGGAGTCCAAGTAGACCACAAGTTGAACATGAGTCAACAGTGCGATGCAGCAGCTAACAAGGCCAATGCAATTTTAGGCTGCATCAATAGAAGTATAGTGTCTAGATCAAGGGAAGTAATAGTGCCACTTTATTCTTTAAGACACCTGGGGGAAAGTTTGGGAGGAGCCCGCTGGTGAGAGCAGCGGGTACAAAAGCCGGGAAACCGGCCCTCCCGGACACGCCCCCCTCTGCCTCCTCGCCCAAGGGACCACCGACGCCGCCGCTGCTGGGACTGTGCCTCTTGCCGGGCGGCCTCCTCCCGGTGGTTTCGAAGGTGCGCAGTTGCGCACCGCCCCGGGAGTGCCGCCCACGGACTTTGGGAACTCCGTCGCTGCGCTCCTGCGCAGGTGCGCAGTCTCAGCGGGTGCAGGAGGCTAGAATAGCCTTAGGAGCAGGGGATGCCTACAGTGGCTTACCTCTGCTCCATTAACAGCCATAGGAGGGTGGGGGAAGGATAGGGACGCGGGGGATGCCTGGGCCGGGGATAACACCTTGGTGGGCGGGGCCCCAATTGAGGTTGTGTGGGGTTATAGAAGGTATGGCGGTGGGAGAAGGGACTTTCGTTCCAGGGGAAGACGGGATAGATGCATTATATCTATCTCACCTTCCTGTCCCCCTCCCAACCTGATGGACCTGAGGGTCACTCCAACCGTGCCACAAACCCTGTCGCTGCTCCTGTGCAATGCCAGGTCTATTAATAACAAGACCCACATCCTTCAGGATCTCCTGGAGGACTCTAAGTGTGACCTGGCTTGCATTACCGAGACCTGGCTGGGGCCTGAAGGGGATGCTGTGTGGGCTCAGGCCCTGCCTGCCGGGTACTCGGTGAAGGACCAACGCAGGTTAGGTGGGCGGGGGGGGTGTGGCCTTGGTACATAGGAACACCGTGTCCCTCACCAGGAACCACCTCCGACAGACCACCTATATCGAGTGTATTTATCTGACCCTAAAGGCTAGGGACAGTCTAGGGATTCTGCTAGTGTACCGGCCACCCCGTGCATTAGCAGACTCCCTTAACGAGCTGACACAGCTGGTTGCTGAGCTGATGTTGGAGACGCCCAGGCTTCTTGTCCTGGGTGACTTCAACATCTCCCTCACGGCCAGCTCTGTTCCATCTGGTGCGGCTCGGGAATTCATGGAAACCATGGCGGCCATGGGCCTGTCCCAGCTGATACAGGGTCCTACGCATTGTGCGGGTAATACTCTTGATTTGGTCTTCTGTTCGGAGGCGGAAAATCCGTGGGTGGAAATAGCCAATATTTCCCCCTTGTCATGGACGGATCTTTTCCTGGTAGAGGCGAAAATCAAGGCTTCTACCCAGATCCCCCCCGGGGGTGGCGGACCTATTAGAATGGTCCACCCTCGAAGGCTGATGGAACCTGAGAGGTTCCAAGAAGCCTTAGAGGGGCTCACGGTTGGAAATGACGGCGACTCTGTTGATGCCCTTACCGGTATCTGGAATACCGGTCTCTCTGGGGCTATACACAGAATCGCTCCCAAGCGCCCTCTCAGGCCCGCTTCCAAACGTAAGCCCTGGTATACGGAAGATCTCCGGGCGAGGAAGCGGGTTCTGCGACGGCTAGAGTACCGTTGGCGGAAACACCTTTGCTCAAACGACAAGACTCTCCTAGACCGACTGTTAAAGGACTACGGAGAGGCAATACGAGCAACAAAGAATTCGTTCTATGGTGCTCGTATTGCGTCCGCGGAGTCGCGTCCGGCAGAGTTGTTCAGGGTGGTCAGGGAGCTAACTCAGCTCCCTCCCGCCCTGAACCAGATCCTTGAACCTTCTAAGGCCTGCTGTGACTTGTTTAACGACTTTTTCGTGGATAAAACTTCTCGTATTAGCGAAGGTCTGAAGCGTGTCCCTGTTGGTGCTCTTGGACATCTCAGCGGCTTTCGATACCATAGACCATGGTATCCTTCTGGGGCGCCTGGCTGAGGTGGGAATCGGGGGCACTGCGCTCCAGTGATTCCGTTCCTACCTCTCTGGGAGGTCCCAGATGGTGCAGCTGGGGGACGTGTGCTCCAGCAAGCGGGCCCTTAAAACCGGGGTCCCTCAAGGAGCCATTCTGTCTCCCATGCTATTTAACATTTACATGAAACCGCTGGGAGAGATCATCCGGAGACATGGGGCGCGGGGTTATCAGTACGCTGATGACACCCAAATTATTTTCTCTATGTCTCCGACTGATGCAGTGACTGGGGATGGCGTCTCTCCTCTCGTGGCCTGTCTGGAGTCAGTAATGGGCTGGATGAGGGAAAACCGACTCAAACTTAATCCAGAGAAAACGGAGGTACTAGTGATAGGTTCCTCTGGTCCAGGAATGTCGGTGGTTCCACCTGTCCTGAATGGGGTCACGCTCCCCGTGAAGGACTCCGTGCGCAGTCTGGGGGTGCTTCTTGACTCGTCCCTTCACCTGACTGCTCAGGTGAATGCGACGGTCAAGAGTACCTGTTATCAGCTTCGGCTGATTCGCCAGCTGCGCCCATACCTGGCCCAGAGGGACCTTGAAACTGTTGTACACGCTCTGGTAACTTCGAGACTGGATTTCTGTAACGTACTCTACATGGGGCAACCCTTATACCAAACTCGGAAGCTACAAATGGTGCAGAACATGGCAGCTCGGCTGGTCACTGGCGCTCCCAGGGCCAGCCACATAACACCTGTGCTTAAAGATCTCCATTGGCTGCCCATCCGCTTCCGAGCTCAATATAAGGCGTTGGTTATTACCTATAAAGCCCTAAATGGCTTGGGCCCAGGATTCCTGAAGGACCGCCTCTCCCCGTACATTCCGCCTCGCACCCTCAGAACATCTGGGCAGCAACTCCTGAAGGTGCCTGGGGCTAAGTTGGCTGTCACAGCCAGAAGATCTTTTTCCACAGCTGCCCCAGCCCTTTGGAATACGCTGCCCACGGAGCTCCGCTCATCTACCACCCTGGCCCAATTTAGGAAGGGTCTCAAAACCTTCCTATTTAATCAGGCATTCCCCGACTAAATATCCTGTGGGCCTCCCTCCTCTCTCGTGGCCGTGAGGTTGGGCTAAGGGGTTTTTTATTGTTTTTATGGATTGCTGTTTGTGTTATATGTGTTTTTAACTTGTATGCTGTTTGCACTTTGGTGCATTTTGTTAGCCGCCCTGATCTTTTGGAAGGGCGGGGTACAAATAAAAAATTTATTATTATTTTATTATTATTTATTATTCTGCTCTGGTCAGGCCCCACCTGGAATATTGTGTCCAGTTCTGGGCGCCACAATTCAAAAAGGACATTGAGAAACTGGAGCGTGTCCAAAGGAGGGCGACTAAAATGGTGAAAGGTCTGGAAACCATGCCCTATGAGGAACGACTTAGGGAGCTGGGGATGTTTAGCCTGGAGAAAAGAAGGTTAAGAGGTGATATGATCGCCCTGTTTAAATATTTGAAGGGATGTCATATTGAGGAGGGAGCAAGCTTGTTTTCTGCTGCTCCAGAGACTAGGACCCGAAGCAATGGATGCAAACTGCAGGAAAAGAGATTCCACCTCAATATTAGGAGGAACTTCCTGACAGTAAGGGCTGTTCGACAGTGGAACAAACTCCCTCGGAGTGTAGTGGAGTCTCCTTCCTTGGAGGTCTTCAAGCAGAGGCTGGATGGCCATCTGTCGGGGATGCTTTGATTGTGATTTCCTGCATGGCGGGGGATTGGACTGGATGGCCCCTGTGGTCTCTTCCAACTCTATGATTCTATGATTCTATGATCTTCCCACCCACACTGTTTGCATTATATCAGAAGGGAAAATTCCTGCAGTGAAATGGACAAGTAGTTTTCCATGCCTCTATGGACTGATTTTTAAAAAT
>NW_024805324.1:0-4630 GCF_019175285.1 Sceloporus undulatus
CGGCAGCCATAGCAGCTCTTTAAACCGGTTAGAAAAGAAGAGTCCTCTGCTGTCATCCCATTTCCCCTTTTTGGCAGCTTGACACCCTTTTGCTCCTGTGTGTGTGCATGTAATGTGTGCCTTCAGGTTGTGAGCTTCCCTCCCCGCTTTAACTCTTGTCTGGCTCTTTGCTATGGAATTCTGGGAGTTTTTTGCTTGCTTTTCTGTGGTGCTCCAAACAGAGGAGCTTTTGTGGGTTCCCTCCTGGAGAGAAGGAGGAGAAGGTCCTGGGCATCCCTGCCTCCTGCATTGTGACAGCACAGGAGCCCCACTGGACATGACACTAGAGACCCCCGGAGAAGCAGCCAGACCCTCTCCCTCTTGCTCTCTGCTCTGGTCTCTTCTTTCCCTCTCTTTCCCTGCTTTCCTCTTCTCTTCCTTGTCCCACCTTTCCTCCCTTTTTCCTCCCTTCCCTCCCTCCTTCTTTCCCCCCTCACACACACACACCTTCCCTCACTGCAGTCGCTCGCCTGCCTGCCTCCCTCCCTGCCTGTCATTCTTTCAGCCAATCAGAAGACGGAGGAATGAGGGAACGGATTTGAGAACGGATAAGAATACCGCACACACTTCTCTTGGAACGTTTTCATCACGTTTCAGCTCTCTGGGAACACATTCAGAACACATTCAAATCCGTTCCCTCCTGGAACACATTTGGAACACATTTAAGCGTTCTGAGAACCCGATTGGAACACATACGTGCGGTATTCTCAAATGCGTTCCGTTCTCATCACGTGATCAGAACGTTCTCAGAACCCAGTGCGATAATCTCCCCGGTTTGATTCCCAGCTCGGCCATGAAACCCACTGGATGACCTTGGGCATCACACTCTTTCAGCCTCAGGGAAAGGCAATGACAAACCTGTGAACAAATCTTGCCAAGAAAACTCCATGGTAGATTTGCCTTAGGGTCGCCATAAGTCAGAAACAACTTGAAGACATGCAACACACACACACATAGAGATTAATACTAATTAACCCACATAGAAAGTCAGAATCCAGATTCAGCAACAGAGTGCATTCTTAACAGGGTTGCCAACTGGCTATTAAAAAAACCCACCCAGCCAAGTTGTTATGTTTTGGGAGAAGTTGTCAGATAAGGAAGGAGGCAATGCTGTGTTTTATTCACCTATGTCTGGTCTAAGAAAGTCTGTTTTTCATATGTAAAAAAATTTCAATTTATAGCATGACTTTATCTTTGCTTGTACAAACGTAACTAAGAGTTCTGTATTACATAATTATATTATACAAATTTTGCATTTAATTTCATTGTTCTTTTATTATTTATTATTTCACTTGCGTCCCACTTTCCCCCTAGAACTGGGATTGAAGGCATCTTTCAACATAATTTTAAAAGACATGCATTAGTAGCAAAACAATAAGTTATAAAAGTTAATATACCATCAAACTAGTTATAGTAAGACAAAATCACGCTAAAATAGTTGTAAAACACCTCAGTAACAATAAATAAATTAAAAAATAAAGCAAAACACAGCACCTTTGTCTGCAGCACACAGCCAATTGTCAAAGGGCTGCTGAATAGAAACCTATTTGCCTCTTGGTGGAAGAATGGCAGGGAAGGGGCCAAACTAATTTCCCTTACTTCTGAGTTTCAAAGTCATGCAACAGATACCAAGAAAGTTCTCTCTTGCATCCTCGCCTAATAAGCCTTTCAAGGTGGCATGGCTGAAAGAAATACTTTTCTTTCACATGTCAAATCCCAGGCTAGCGTATGTGGCAGAATATGGCCTTTCAGATAGATGGGTAACTAGTCTCATAGAGTGTTGTAGATTATAACTAACATAGCTTTTCAGATGTGTGAGGAAATGGATTGTGAGGAAGTGGAACTGTTGTAAACAAGGGAGGAACCAGCTCCAGTCAACACGCTGACCAGAGCATTTGGACTAGTTGAAGTTTCCAAACATTCTTCAAAGAATGTTACAGTAATCCAAACTAGATGCAACCCAAAGGCATGTGTTAATATGGCCAGTTCAGTGCTCTCCAGAAATGGATGCAACAGGTGCACTAGCTTTAACTGGGAATCCAGATTCAAGACTGAATCTAGGACTACATCCAAACTGAAAGACTGTGTCTTTGGGGGACTGTAACCACAGCACAGGTTGAATTCCTATAGCATTTCTGCTGATCAAGGGTGATGCTAATTTGTCTGAATTAAACTTTAAGCTTGAAAGAGCTTGATCTGAATGGATTGTGACAAAATCTATTATCAGGGTTAATATCTGAAAAAAAAGTATGAAGAAGGAAACCAAAAGTTCTGGATACATGGTCTGTTCTTTGGGCTGAATGGGACAGTTATAGATCAAATTGGAAGTGGAAGGCTGAAAATCTGGCCAACATATGGAGACAGACATACAAAGGGATCTACTGTCACAATCCCAAAACCCTTTCCCACCTTCATACAAGGAGTGACCAACTTCATAGTTTTGCCGTAGCTTGCGTTTTGTATGTACGTGCACGCACTTGTGTGTACACACAGTCTCACCCTGTAATTTCAGCATGGATCACAGGGTCTCCCTGGATGTCAGAGGGCAAAATGGCTAATGGCTAATCTTCATTATTAACTTTCTGTCACTCTCTTAATTGTATTCATCTGTTTTCTGTACAGATCCCTCACCAGAGTCCTTTCCTGGCACACTTATAATAGAAATAAATCATTTCTCTTTTTTCCCAGGTTAAAATTAATGAATTTTGTACAAGAAAGAAGGGTCTATATGAATCCCAAAGTTAGCTCAAAGCTTTTATACCTTCTTTTCCACGTGTCCAAGGACACCTGGGAACTGTCCCAGACTCATTGTCCCAGATTATCACATGTGTACATGTTATTCACCTGCTATATTAGAAGTATTTGAAGGATTTTTGAAAACTCGTTAAGAGACCAGTTAAAAAGACATTCATGCATTCCTAACATTTTTAATTTTAAAAGCTATAAGTATTTTTTTTTTCTTATTTTGTAGCGTACTCTGAAGATGTTGCTTTTAGGCACAAGGGATGGTATCTAAAATGACAGTTTCAAATATGTGAATTATGAAACACACATATTCTACTAAATTCTGGAAGGTGTGCTTATTATTATTATTATTATTATTATTATTATTATTATTATTGTAACAGTCTTGCATTTTATATACAGCCGAGTTTGGAATGGCATCCCATGGAAAACATATTGTCAAGCAACCTACATTCAGCATTGCAGGAGACAGTAGGGGAGAGTTTATCCAAGATTCAGCACAGACTTTACAAAGTCACTGCATTCAGGAATGACCTGATGGCTGGAAAGTGGCCAACCTAATGTCATTATTTAAGATAGGATCTGGGAACACTTCAGGAAATTACAGACCATTTAGTTTTGATTCCTTTGTAGCAGGGGGGAGAGGTCTTAAAAAGCATTTTAGGAGATTAAATGGAGACATTTAGAAAGGCACAGCTTGATTAAGGATAGCCAATGTAGTCTCAGGAATGAAGAGTCATGCTTCACTAACTACTGGATTTCTTTAAGGGTAAGAATAACAAGGGAAATGAAGTAGATGCCATAGAAGAAAAAAACCACGACTTTTCAGGGACCATTAAAGAGGCTTACAATATATGTGCTTTTAAAGACAAGACACACAAGGTATTGTATTCAAAAGGAACAGTTTGGTACAAAAGTATGTTCATATGTTTTAAAACAGGAGAATAAGATAATAATACCAAGAATCAGTATTTACTTTAAAAAGTAATTTACTGATTTGTTAAATTAACTGTAAGAAAAGCATAACATTTTATAATAAATCGTTACTGTATTCAGCTTTCCAGAGATTTTAATCCAAGCCCTAGTACAACATACTATCTAACAGACATCTTTAAGGAATTGTATCAGAAGGAAACATATTAAAAAACATTCTATGAAAGTTCATGCTGAAAGACTCAGTACACTGAAAGACAAACGTCTTTACTAATATAAAAACACATTTAAAATAGCACCATTATATTCATACTGTCATTTTAAGGTTATTATCCCATTCACACTTACCCCCAACGTAGAGCCCAAACAGACAGGCCAAAATAAAGCTGCTTTAGGTCACTTTGGAGGTATGCTGTTTAAATGATACATGTGTCCTAAGAGGCCAGAAGCCAGGCCAAAGCCATGCTCCAGTCCTAAGGACTGGAGCACAGCTTTGGCACAGCTTCTGGTCTCTTAAGATGTGTATTCATTAGGGTGTTTTAGAGGCTGCCAAGTTCCCACTTTTCTTGTTTAAAACTCTTCCCTGGAATGAAGTAGCAGCAAAAGGAAGTTAAACCCCCCCTCCTTTATTTATACTCCTCAAACAAATCCTGTAACGTAAAGTAATACTTATGAAGCATACATATTTTCAAAATAACTACATAGCACAATCTAATTACATACTAAAACACATTTGAATATATATCACAAAACACAAGTGTCACCTCCAACTCAAATTATTCAGATAACTGCAGAAGTAAGCAAATAAGTTGTCAAGTTTTGTAGATTTGGCAGTTGCACATCCTGTTTCTTGACTACAGAAATTTGGGTTTTTTTACACTTTGGGGATACAATGCAATTGTGAAGTAGCATG
>NW_024805325.1:0-4630 GCF_019175285.1 Sceloporus undulatus
TTGCTGCAAACTGAGTTCGAAGGGCAAAAGTAGTTTGCCCTCAATTTACTCAACAAAAGAGAGGAGAGGATGAGGCAGAATGTTGGCTTTCCCAACAGGCTCCGGCAAAAACAAACTTTGTAGCCTCTTTAATAACTTTTGTCTCTCATTGCCTGCCCATACCCTTTTGACCATACTCTCACATTGTTTGGCCATGTGCATCCCAGTTTTCATCCATGAAATGTAAGAGGGTATGGAAATGTCCAAGAGTACTAAAAAACAATTTTAAGATGTACACATACTTATTTTGACTGTTTGGTTTTGCACTGACTACTGTAGCAATCCTATAATGTTTGGTCAGTAGGAAGCACCAGTTAATAAAATAGGGATTGCACCCCAAAAAGTGGATATAGCACTGTAGCTTTGATATATGACTAATTCACCTGGAAGTCAAAAGCCAAATTCACCATTTTCGGAAATGTCTATCACAGCAAAACTAACAAAACACTTTCCTATGTAGACTAACACATTTATTACAGCACAAGCTTTCATGGATTAAAAAGGTGAGATTTATTCCATGAAAATTCATGTCAGCATAGTCAATCTGGTGCATTCCACATGATTGCAGCTCCTATAATACTACTGGACCTTTGACTATAGTGGCTGGAGTGAGTGAGAAGTATTGTCCCATCCATCCCAAGACCATTTCATATGGTATCATTGCACTGAATGACACGCAAAAATGCAGCACGTTAATTTAATTTTTTGGGGGGTAGTAATAGGTTTTTTTTACATTGTACTTTGTTTTAATTTGTTGTAAGCTATATTAAGTCCTGTGCTGCAAGAAAGGTATGATATAAAGAACAACATTGTTGTTTTTGTTGTTGTCGTCAACATCATTGCAGGAAGAAAAGAATTCTGTTTCCACTTCCACATCCCCATTTAAACATTCAGAGACATAATATAAAACATCCATTGCAGTGGATGAAACCATCAATGTGAAAGGAACCAGACGGGTAGGATTTATAGACTAACAACACAAAGAACATAAATGTATTTAAAAAGAGAATCTTGAACTACTTATGCCTTAACATACTTTGCAATCTGAGGGAAAATACAGAAAGCTTTCCTCACCTAATACAGCAATCTCCTTGCCATGGCTTCAGCTCATCAACCATAACTTGAGTCTCTGTTGTTTGCGCAGCCCATCAAAGCCAGTTCTAACATGCATTTGCTGGGCTCTCCTGCTGGAGCATAAAAACCCACTGGCTAACTTTGGGCAATTCACACACTCTCAGCCTCAGAGGATGGCAATGGTGAACTTTCTCTGAAGAAACTTGTGAACAAACCCCTACGTAAAAAAAAAAAAGACTTGAAAGCACTCAAACAGAGACCAATTGACCCCCTGAAGCCATTTCAGCTTAGGAGAATTCTCATATTGTATGATCACCTGCAGGGATGTAGCCAGGGGGGGGGAGTTCTTGGGGTCCGGATCCCCCCTTCCATTAGAAAAATGAATGGTGTGTGCTGCTGCGCCGCCGCACCCAAGCCCCATTATAATGGTGGCACTTAGTCTGGACCCCCCACCCTTTCCTAAAATCCTAGCTACGTCCCTGTCACCTGCCACCAAGAGTATGAGGTGGGAATCTAGCTTTCCACCTTGACTGCTTCTCACCCTTTTCTACTTGCTGCATAGCAGGTCTCAAGTCCCCACTCCCCTTCTAACCTTCCATTAACACTGTCTAAACCATCTTGTGCATTTGCATGTGCTTTCTTGCTTTTCCTACTCATCTTCTCCTTTACCATTCCTGAGTTGTCGGAAAGCAAGCATCAAGAATGTTGCTGGCGAGGGAATTTTCTCTTTAACAGTGGCTGCAGCAAAAATACTTTCTTCCTTTCTCCTTTTTTTCCCATCCTCCAGCCATAAATAGTAATGCCCTTTCAGACAGCTACAGTTTTCAAGCAATAAGGATTTGCAAATGTGTTCTCTCGCTAGTGTAACTTATAAGCTTATAACTTATAAGCTTTTTAAAAAATGTTTGTTTTTGCAAAATAACCATGTAATAACCAGCAACAAATCATTCATGGGGAAATCTTATGGATTATTTGTTGCTGGTTATTACCTGGTTATTGCCAGGATAAATCCTCTTTAATCGTGATGATTGTGAAAATCTTCAATGTGATTGCATGATTTTCATAGGATAATGTCTGTTTAAACCCCCACTTTCCCCCCTATTTCCCCCATGTGATAAAGTCCTTACTTGAGAGTAAGACCTACTGAACTCTGTTGTACTTAATTCCAAGGAAGCATGCTTAAACTCAGATTGACCATGACTTCATTTAATTTTTTAAGATTTTTAATCTGAACAAAAATAAATAGTACCGCAGGCCAACAACCTGTAAGAAGCCCTTTCATGGCTTTGATAAAAAAGCCAGGTCCAGAGCCATTAAGCCTGAAATGAATTTGCTGTCAGACAGTGTGGGTTGTATCCACCATTATCTTAGCATTCGGAGAATGGTTGGACCCTCCACAGCAGTTGGGATGTGTGTGAAAGCTGCAGGAGGGAGGAGGTAAAAAGGCGCCCTCATTTCAGAACCTCTCCTTGGTGGTTGTTGTTATCATTGTTGTGTCCCTCCAAATTGTGAAGTCGAAGGATTTCATGGCCAGCAGCCATAGTTTTTTGTGGGTTTTTCGGGCTATGTGTCCATGTTCTAGAAGAGTTTCTTCCTGACGTTTCGCCAGCATCTCTGGCTGGCATCTTCAGATCAGATAGGGCTAACTTTTTCAGCCGACCCTTATATCTATCTTTCCAAGTGAAATTACTGGGAAGGTAAATCATTCCTGGGAAATCACTCCTCCCTACCCAGGGTCACACAGTGTGTGAGTGAGTGTGTGTGTGTATATAATCTTCGTTCGCGAAGAAAAGCCAGAGATATATACCCAACTCTCTTCCATACCCACATTCTCTGAAGATGCCAGCCACAGATGCTGGAGAAACATCAGGAAGAAACTCTTCTAGAACATGGCCACATAGCCTGAAAAACCCACAAAAAAAACCTATCCCTCCAAATTGTTTTTGACTTATTGTGACCTTAAGGCCATGGGGTTTTCTATGGAGTTTATCAGACAAGGGAAATTGGAAGTATAATCCAATGGCAATCTGAACGCAATCATGGGGTTTAATGTTATTGCGTGATAACCCACTACATTTAAATTCGGGCAATAGGAAGTCAGTCCGTACGCAATCATGTGGTTTCAGGTTATTGTGTGATAGACTGCCACACGCAAATTCGGGCAATGGCATGCTATTTTCGGGCAATGGGAAGCCAGTTCGAACGCAATGCACATTCACGTAATTGTGCTAAACTAGCAACTTTAAGTGAATGCGTTATGGCCCCACTTTCTTTTCATTCGAATTTAAGAGAAATTCCTCCCGTTTGATAAACTCCTTTGCAAGATTTGGTCACAGGGGATTTACTTTTACTTCTGAGGCTGAGCAAGTGTGACTTGCTCAAAGTTACCCAGTGGGTTTGCATGGTAAAGCAGGGATTCAAGCCCTGTTCTCCAGAGCAATTGTCCAACGCTCAAACCACTACACCATGCTAGCTCTCTCCACTTCCATATTTAAGCACTCCCATACCTTTAGATTCAACTTCATGACAGAAAGACTTTAGAGAACAGATCTATGACCCTAGTATTCCACATATAGACATTTGTTCACATCCATTTGTTCATATCCATTAACGTAGATAACAGAAACTATGCATGGGTCAGCATTCAAATGAAGCAAGAGGAAAGACATGGAGGCAGACCAGTGCTATTTTTAGGACTGATGCATACATTAGACTTTCCAAAATGTTCTGAAAAACAAGCAGGAATAAGCATGGTGAAGTACTGCATTCTGCAACAATGAAAAATTGTAGTAATAATTTTACAAAGATAAGCAATGCATCTGTGCCTTGTTCAAACCCTGTTTTAAATGAGTGAAAGTTGTGCAAGAAACAAATAAATTTTTTTGCACAATTTCTTGTAAGTTTCTGGATGCCCAGGAATTGTTCATGGATTGTTTCTGTCACATTTATTCTTTTCTTTTTTTTTTTTTTTTTTTTGGTCACATTTATTCTAAAATGCTGCTAATTACATAAACAAAATATGAAAATACTCAGAATTTAGTTCATAAAACTCCTTGGATTGCAGTTTTTCTAATATAAGACATTGTCAGATAATAAAATGACAGATGCAATAATGAGACAGAACATTAGATTCATTATTTTGTCAGTTATCTTGATTGGATTAGGAAAAATGTCAATTTCTTCTTGCTGTTTGAACCAATGACAACTGGTTACACCATATTGCAGACAAAGAAGCTTCTTCAATACACCTGATTGGCAAATTGCAATTTAAACATACAGAATTCTTACAATCAGAACAGAAATACATGCAGACATTAAAACTGCATCATCACTCCTTACCCCCTCCTTTAGGAATTTAGTAGCTTCCTTCTAACCTTGCTTCTGAACATCAACAATGTATCCTTATCTTAAATTGTGTATATTATGTCTAATTCTGTTGGTATTGAAGAAGCTTCTTTGTCTTCAATAATATAAAAAGAGCCATTTTGTCTTGTTCGGGATCTCAGCTTTTTGGAAC
>NW_024805326.1:0-4630 GCF_019175285.1 Sceloporus undulatus
TATTATTATTATTATTATTATTATTATTATTATTATTATTATTATTAACCTTTATTTATGAAACGCTGTAAATTTACACAACGCTGTACATGCAATCTTTTTAGTTAGACGGTTCCCTGCCCTCGGGCTTACAATCTAAAAAGACATGACACAAAAGGAGAAGGGAGTGGTGACGGGAAAGGGTAAGAGGTCCAGCAGTTCCTCTCTACCTCCGAGGCCTGGACCAAGGCAGATGGACTGAAGGGAGGGCTTGGCTTCAAAATGGAAGGTTAATCTTCATCCAGGGAAAATACATACTCACAAGTAGGATAATACATATACAATACATAGCAATACAGGAAATGGTTCGATAAACAGGCAACAAAAGAACATCAGATAGTAAGCGACAATTATGCAATGCCTGGGAAGGCTTCTCTGAACAGTTTGTTTTCATTGTTAGGAGCATCACATTATCTGTGATGGCTGCTCCTGCTGCAGGGAGGTAAATTTCACTACCCCCCCCCCCACGCGCACACACACACACTCATTCTGAAGCTTCTTGGGTTCTCAGAAGTCTGCTCTGGAATATTATCTGGAACAATGGGGAGGGGTTGCACACCTGAAAGATGAA
This sequence comes from Sceloporus undulatus, assembly GCF_019175285.1. NCBI lineage: Eukaryota > Metazoa > Chordata > Lepidosauria > Squamata > Phrynosomatidae > Sceloporus > Sceloporus undulatus. Next base: position 611 of record NW_024805326.1, read on the forward strand.
AACAATCAACACTGTTCCCCCCCTTCCAGAAATATCTTATGTTTTTAATTAATTTGAACTTTATGAGAGTGTAATTGTGTGGTTTTTTATCCTGTAAATTTTTAACCAAGGCCTGGTGCACACAGGCAGGAAGTAACGTGGCACCACCAATTCTAGGGTTCTGGAACGTACAGCAACTGCACGCTCCGGAACCCTAGTCTATACAGATGCCGGCATCATGGTGGCCTTGTGATGATTCAAAAGCAAATCAAGGAACAGGGATTCAACCTATGCTGGATGGGATTACATTTCCCCCAAAGACTATGTTCACAGTTTTGAGTGAACTCATGCATCCAGTACTGGACCTGGATGTCTGGAGTTTGATGTTGGCTTTGTCACATTTGCAAACTTATTAAAGTTCATGAATGCACTTGTCCCTTGAGATATCTAATCTGGGCACAGTATGTATGCCTTAGTTTAAATATTCTCTTCAGGGGTTTGCCTGTGATAAGTATTCAGAAACTTCAGATGGAGCCAGACAAATGGTGGTTACAGGGACTCCACGTTTTACAGGATTTATTTACCACTTGTCTATTTCTGGGCACAATTCAAATTGCTTGCTTTGAATTGGGTCCAGGATATATTAAGGAACATATTCTTTCATATAAGCTTGCCCAGGCTTTGAAACCTTCAGGGGAAGATTGAAATCTTGGTCTTTTTGAGCTCATCAGCATGACTGGTAGGAACATGAAATAGGCTTTTTCTAGGAGCCATTCCTAAATGCTGAAATTCCCTACCAATTCTGTACCAACGGAAGCTAGGTGTCCTTCTTCCATATTGTCCTTCTGCTAGCAGACAAATACTTTATTCAGTGATGCTTTGGGCAACTGACTGGCTGCCATGTGTTGCTATGTGTTCTATTGCTTAAAAATGGTATTTAAGCTTAAACTTTAATAAAAGCTGAGCTATCACTAAGGTGAATATAGCTATATTGACCAGCTACACTAATAATCTATGACTATCTATTTTGTTTACTGTACTTCTACACACTATTGGGTGACTCTAAGGGGGGTGAGGGAAGAAGGCATAATGTGGCACCTCTATTGTATAACTTCACTAAAAGGGAGATACATCAGTGAATAATTAATATATAACATCAGAGAATAACAAGACAAATGCCTAAATTTTATCTGTCCCCCAAGATGCAAGTTGTGCCACCCTCTGGTCTGTTGCTGCTGCTGAATACCAGATCAGTCCAGAATAAACATGACCACAAAAGGCTACTATGGGACTGCCTTAACTGCCCTGAGCTCAGTGCGATGGAATCCTGGGAATTGTAGATTATTGTGGCACTAGATCTCTCTGACAGAGAAAGCTAAATGTCTCACAAAACTTACAGTTCCCAAGATTCCCTAGCATTGAGCCAGGGCAGTTAAAAGTGGTCTGAAACAGGATCATTTCGGCAATGTCCACAGTCACCCTTTCTATAGACCAAAATCTAAGGTCTGTTACAATATTTTTCCAATAAATGACCCACTAAGGGAGAATATGTTTATTGTTTTGTGCATGTTCCTTGAGAAGTCTGGTAGTTTCCCCCCACATAACTCTGTATATACTTGCATTTGATGGCATATATAACAAAACCATACAAGCCAGTACCTATGGAACACCCATCCACAGGAAATCTGGTTGGCTCCCTTTCTGCTCTCTTTTCACCAAGTGAAAATTTCTTTTTATTCAGGCAGGCTTTTTATGTTTTAAATTATACAGCAATGCTGCATTTGAAGTCGTATGCTGTATTTTACCTTTAAAAATATACATTAGTACTTAGATTTTAAATGTTTTTCACTGTCTTAACCATGGCTTTTAATAATATTATTGAGCAGAATTCTGTTGGCTAGTCTTAACTAGAGTAGACCTGTAGGCTGACAGATAAATCAACACAAAGGTAAATCCCATTAACTCAATGGTTCTACTCTAGTCAGAGTTAACAGCAGAATTCAGGCCATTGTTATTTAACTGTTGTAAATTAAGATTTTAGTCTTGTTTTAAATTTCTATAAATTGCCTTGAATCCCATCCCAGGGGAGAAGTGAGATATAGATTCAATAAATAAATAAAATTGTTACAACAAGTGGTGGAATGGTGTAAAGTGTACTTTCATCGGTTAATATCCTCTGTAAAGTAAATCATCTTGGAAATATGTCTGCAATAGACACAGGGATGGTGTCCTGTAGGTTGGGTTACATCAATCAGAGTGTTGTTTGAGGTTTCTGTTCCTTGAAATTTCTACTTACCAAAATATTCCTAATGTTTTAAAGTAAAGCTGAACCAGTTCCCAATCCATTTGGTGTTACAGCACTGCAAGCCACTCCATTAAGCCAACATAAAGATGGTGAAAGGTACTGGAAGTATGTCCGTTCCCACTGTTTAATTCTCCTGCCATTGTCAACTGTGTGCCCTCCAGAGATTAGATCATAGCTCTCATCATTCCCAACCACTGGCCATGCCTTGGAGGGAGAGAAGAAATAATGTCTAAATAATGGATTTACCATAATTATCCTATGCATATGAATTGCAAGAGTAGCTACTCTTCTACCAGAGTGCCAACATCTTAGATTTTCTGACTTTCTTGGATATATAGCTTTATGCTCTTTCTCCCTGAAAAAAAATGGAACAATTAATCCTTAAATCAAAGGGTGTTCACATCACTTTGCAATTTCTTCAGTCATCACACAGTCAGATCCTGACAGAACTTATTGTGGTGCACAGAACACCCGGCTGACCAATCAGAAGGCAGCTGAAGATCAGCCAATAGGATGTGGACTGGGACTTTTGAACATTCCATGTGCCTGTTGTTTTTGACAGTTGGGATTTGACAGTTGAGGGAATAGATAAGTCCAAGGGAGGACTGGGTTCCATGAGTTCCTGAGGGAAGAGTCAGTTAGGGCTTGGAATGCTGAGAGTGAGGGTTCCAGGGATAGAGAAGGACTACTGTTACACTTCCAGGACTCTAGGAAAGGGGGCGGCTGGAGTGTGATATACTGTGGGATACTGTTAGCTTTGGTGACTGTTAGGTCTAATTTTAAAAGAGGAACTTAACAGAAGGATTGAGTGACTCTTAGGTATAAGAAACTGGTGATTTAGCTAGAGAGTTATAAAACCAATGGTAACTATAACAAAGTAGAAAGTAACAATTACAAAGTCCCCACCTTGATCCTAGGTGACTTCAATATCCACGTTGATGATTCCAATAACCCTACAACATCTCGCTTTAACTCTCTGCTAGCTTCTTTTGGCCTCCATCCACATTCCAACTCTTCAACTCATTCTCTTGGTCACTGTCTTGACCTAGTTCTTGCTGCAAACTGCACTATTTCTGACTACCTGACACTTGACTTTCCACTATCTGACCATCATTTAATCTCCTTTGCTCTTACTCATACTCCACCTCCTCATCACATTGTTCAACGCCATTTTCGTAACCTTCAATCTGTTGACTCTAATCATCTTGGTCAGACCCTGAATTGATCTCTCTCTTCCTAAAATCTTGGGGATTCTGCTGACCCTGCAATGTCTTTATTTAACTCCACTCTTTCCTCGACTGTTGACCGCTTTGCCCCTGTCTCTGTACGCACTTCTTCCTCTAAGACTAGGCCTCAGCCCTGGCTTACCCCCAACATTAAGTTTCTCCGGTCCTGCTCTAGAGTGGTCGAACGTCTTTGGAGAAAGTCCAAAGAGTGGGCTGATTTTATCCATTTCAAATTTGTTCTCTCTTCCTTCTCACGCGCCCTCTCTATGGCTAAACAAACTTATTACAAATCATTGATCTCCGCTAATGAGAGGCGCGCGCAGCGTTTGTTCTCCATCTTCAACTCGTTGCTTAAACCTCCCTCTCCTCCTGTCTCTTCATCATTATCATTCTCTCCTAATGACTTTGCTAATTATTTCGTCTCTAAGATTACCACTATTCGCTCTGAGATAGTCCCTCCTGATTCCTTTTCTGCTCATAATCTTCTTTCGCCCTCCCCTAAAAAAAATT
>NW_024805327.1:0-2162 GCF_019175285.1 Sceloporus undulatus
TGGGCAGCTTCCAAAACAGGTTCCCTGCTGGGGATGCTCTACCTGAAGATCCTGCACTGAGCAAGGTGTTGGGCTCTATAGCCCATGGGGCCTCTTCCAACTCCATGATCCTGCAATTGTTTAGCAGCCTTTAACCTTTTTACTTCTCTCCCCCATTCTACAACAAGATGAAATAGCTCTCCCAAAAATTAATTACTATCTCTAAGATCATTATGGCAAAATATGCAGGTGTTTTTTGCCCCACTCTTTTGCTTTTGGTCATGCCCACCCCTGGAATGCAGCCCACAAGAACCTCTCCAAAACTGAATTTAGCCCTGGGTTCCTCATCCCTTGCTCTAAAATGTTTCATTTAGAAAATGTCAGTGAATGCACCAATGCATTAGCCATTAATGTCTGTTGGTTTCCATTACCAATGAAGCCAACTAGAGAGCCTCCACATGTACAGGGATTACAACACACATCATTCCCAGTCAGCAAGGCCAATAAGCATGTTGTCAGGGACTGATGGGCATTCCAGGTGCCAAGGGACAGGATCCGATGGGTTCTGCAACTCATTCATGATCTTCTCCAAAATCTGCCTAGTGGTTGGTCTTGTTCTTCCCAACTCCCCAAAACCACCCCACACTCCGAGGAATTATACCAGAGATGTATACTTATTCCATGTACTTATTTCATTGCAGTGTATTTAGACTCCTGCCTTTCTATTTCAAAAACCACAAGCAGGGCACTCTACTTTGTATTAATAAAGGAACAAAATGCATGGGTGGAACTGAAAATACAAATGTACAGGTAGTGCAGGGATCATGGTAGCACACTAGCAGGCTGGAAGGTTCCCAAAGCAGTTTCAATCCACCATGGAAAATTTCAAAACCATCTTCTCCATTCAACAGCAGCCAGGGCTGCTGTGGAACCTGGGATTAAAGGGTCAAAGCATGTGGGACTTTCTGATTAACAAAATGTTGAGGTGGAATCTCTTTTCCTGTAGTTTGAATCCATTGCTCTTTAGTCTCTGGAGCTACAGAAAACAAGCTGGTTTCATCCTCAATATGGCATCCCTTCAAATATTTAAACAGGGCCATCATGCCCCCCCCTTAACTTTCCTTTCTTTCCCAGCTCCCTAAGTCTCTCCTCAGAGGGCTTTATGGTTTTCAGACCCTTCACCATTTTGGTCACTCTCCTCTGGACATGCTCCAGCTTTTCAACAACCTTTTTGAATTGCAGTGCCCAGACCTGGACCCAGTATTCCAAGTATGGCACCCTCACTTGGAGCAGCAGTATGCAACACAGAATTTTGTATTTCATTATTATCTTCTTTGATTTCAATACATTTGCAAGACATGACAAAAATCACCAACAAATAAAATATCAACAATCAACAAATAAAGATGTCCCAGGCCCCCTCCTAGATCATCAGACCCCAGTAATTTGTACTCCCCCTGTAAGGCCTGAGTTGTTGTTGTTGTTGTTGTTGTTGTTGTGTGCCTTCAAGTTGTTACTGACTTATAGTTACTCTAACTAAGGCAGTGATTGCCAAACTTTGGTCCTCCAAGTGTTTCAGATTTCAACTCCCAGAAACCTCAGGTATCTTGGCCAATTGTCTGGAATTCTGGGAGCTGAACTCCAAAACACCTGGAAGACCAGAGTTTGGGAATCATTGCGCTAAGGCAAATCTATAATGAGGTTTGTTGCCAAGTTTTGTGTTGCCACTGTCATTCTCTGAGACTGTGACTTGCCCACGGTCACCCAGTGGATTTCCACAGCTGAGTGGGGATTTTTTCCATCCTCAAACCACTATATCGTGCTGGCTCTCAAGGCCTGAGACTGTCCCAAATTAGATCTAAGCACTGGTTAATCTTTTAAAGGTTGGATTAAAATGTGCAATGGATTCATTGCATCATTGACAGATAGCCAATTTCCCAGTTAATAAGAACTGCAAATTCTCCACTCTCCCACTCAAATAACCAGGATGTCACCTTTGGGAGAGAGAGAACAACAGCTCTGCATAAAATGGACAGAGTGACTCAAAACACAATACATCAAAGAACCTTCCAGTCTTTACAAAACCTGAGCCATAGGACTCTGCACTATTAAAATGTGCTGCTGCCAGGAAAACCAGAGGGTGGCTTTCCTTTTCCACCAAAAACAACTGGTACATCTATGTA
>NW_024805327.1:2262-3953 GCF_019175285.1 Sceloporus undulatus
GAGACCACAAGAAAGAAAAAAAAGGGGGGGGATCACACTGGTGGTATGGAAGAGGAGAAAAAATAGTTCATTTTGCTGCTAAACCTCTGGGACACAGCATCCCCTGGTTTGGGTAGAGAGGGTTTTTCTGAAATACAGATAAACTTTGATACCAAGGTTCAGATTGTTTGGCCAGCTCCAGGCCTCAGGAAACACAGCAACAGAGGGATGGAAGGTACCTCAAGGGCCATCTAATCCAAATCTTGTCACTATAGGTATTTACATCTATAGCATCCCTGACAGGTATCTACCTACCCTCTCCTTTTACCCCTAAAGTATCTATGGCCCCATACAGACAGGCCAAAATAAAGCTGCTTCGGGTCACTATGGATGTATGCTGCTTAAATGATGCATGCATCCTAAGAGTCCAGAAGCTGTGCCAAAGCTGCGCTCCAGTCGTTAGCGCTGGATCGTGGGTTTGGTGCAGCTTCCGGACTCTTAGGATACATGCATCATTTAAACAGCTTAAATGACCCGAAGCAGCTTTATTTGGCCAGTCTGTATGGGGCTTATATTTGTTTAAATACTTCCAGCACAGTGGCCAAAACCCAGCCTCTTCTACAAGCTGAGTGTTCCTTATCTGGAATTCTGAAATCCCAAATATTCCAGAAACTAAAACATCTTTATGGGTGGCTGGGATATTTTGCTTTCTAATGGTTCAGTGTACATAAACTTTGTTTCATGTACAAAATGATTTTAAATCAGTATGCATAAAATAACCTCCAGGTATATGTGAGCCATAAATGAATTTGGTGTTTTGACTTAGGTCCCATCTCCAACATATATCATTATATACAGGTATTCCAAAATCCGAAACACTTCTGGTTCCAAATATTTCAGATAAGAGAGGCTCAACCTGGTGCTATCAAACAGCTCTTAATCAGATAGCTTTTCCTAACATTTATGTAGCATCTCCTCTCTTCTAATTTTTATCCATCAGTACAGGTCCTATCCAAGGAAAAGCTCCAATCCTGTTTAAAGCCAGCAAGTTTCCAGATAAGCACACCTGTAGTCCACAGGAACTGGCAGGGAAAGACCAGGGCAGTCCCAAGGCTTATACAGATTACAAACAGAAGCCATGTCCAGAAAGCAGACCTGAGCAAAGTCCCTAGCTGAGAAGGAGGCTGCTGCTTAAGTACCGAAGCCAGAGATTTCAGACAGGATTGCACAGAGATTTGGGAATGATTGTTCCACTGAAACAAAATCACCTGGGCTAAGCTAATTTCTAGCCAGGAGTTAATCAGCCCAGCTAACCTCATTAGCTCTGCTGCTTCTATTTAAATTGAAGCAGAGTCTTGCCTGATCTTTTGCTCCTGGTACACAGCCAAATGTTAACAATCTCCTGAGGCACTGAAAAGGGTGCATTTATGTTAGCCTAGCCATTTACAAAGCAGGGTACCTACCCAGAGAGCAAAGGTTCCTGTTAGCAATCTGTTTTTATAGTTTTCATAGCTATTAGAATGAGAGATGGGTCATGTCTGTTCAGTTTAATTTCCTTTGTTTGCTTCTGCTCTACATAACCATCTATCTTCCAGTTTCCTCAAACAGCCCACAGGACTCATTATTCAGCCACAGGGATTTGCGGTTTCATAGAATCATAGAGTTGGAAGATACCCCAAGGGCCATCCAGTCCAACCCCATTCTGCCATGCA
>NW_024805327.1:4053-4628 GCF_019175285.1 Sceloporus undulatus
ACAAATGGCCATCCAGCTTCTGTTTAAAGACCTCCAAGGAGGGAGACTCCACTACACGCTGAGGAAGAGTGTTCCACTGACGAACAGCCCTTACTGTCAGGAAATTCTTCCTAATGTTCAGGTGGAATCTCTTTTCCTGCAGCTTGAATCCATTGCTCCATGTCCTGTTCTCTGGAGAAGCAACAATCAAACTTGCTCCATCCTCAATATGACACCTTTAAATATTTAAATAGGGCTGTCATATCACCTCTTCTCCAGGCTAAACATACCCAGCTCCCTAAGTCTCTCCTCATAAGGCAGGGTTTCCAAATCCTTCACAATTTTAGTCATCCTCCTTTGGACACGCTCCAGTTTCTCAACATCCTTTTTGAATTGTGGTGCCCAGAACTGGACACAATATTCTAGGTGGGACCTGGCCAGATCAGAAGAGAGTGGCACTATTATTTCTCTTGATCTAGACACTATACTTCTATTAAGGCAGCCTAAAATCGCATTGGCCTTGTTAGCTGCCACATCACACTGTTCACCCATGTTCAGCTTGTGGTCTACTAGGACTCCTAGATTCCATTCACATG
>NW_024805328.1:0-4628 GCF_019175285.1 Sceloporus undulatus
CATACTTGCTGGCAAGAATTTAGTTCATAAGAAGGGGGAAAGGGACCGAAAGAAACTATTAAGTTAAATATAAAACTGAGAAGGTAAATCTCTAAACAAACTAAAGCAAACAGAAGAACAAGGAGTCAAATAAGCAATTATCCATTCCTAGTGTGAGATAGCATCTTCTCAGGCTTGCCTATTGCTACATTAACCTGGGCAGCAATGCAGTTGTAGATTTCATCCTGTTACTTTAGATTTTAAAAGACTATAACATCACAGAGTAAAGCCTCCTGCTCCCAGATTTTGGTTCTGAAATTTTAGGAAATGGAATATTGCTTTCCTAGCAACTTTCTTAGGTCTGACTTCAAAGGCCTAGTGCTCTGGGACTGGTTCTAGTTGCTGCTGCTGTGTGCCTTCAAGTCAGTTTTGACTTTTGGCAACCCCTATGATGGGTTTTAATGAGCAAGATTTGTTCAGAGTGGGTTTGCCTTTGCATTATTCTGAAGCTGAGACAGTGTAATTTGCCCAATGTCATTCAGTGCATTTCCAAGGCTGAGAAGGGATTTGAACCTGCTCACCACAGTCCTACTCTGGCCAGCAGATAAGTGCAGAATACATTCCTCACATGAAGTTCAGAGCTCAGCATACAGTCCACAAATAATACAGGTAGTGCAAGGGTTAAAACAGGAGTGGACATATGGCCCATGAGTTGCATGTGGCCCCTGAAGCTAATTTTGTGGCTCCAGGATCCTCAGGATCCAAAAAACTGATTTTCCACAAAAAAATGTTTTTGTTCCAAAATGCCTTCTAGGAGGTATAGGGATATTTTCACCATTTAAAAAATCCTGGGGCTAGATTTCAGGTATAAATACTGGCCCCAAGAACCTTGTCTTTGTGCGCTCACAGTATGCATTAAGTTGTTCCAGGCTGTGCTCTATGTTCAAAACTGTGCTGCTCTCAGACCTCCCAGTTTGAGCCACTCCAGCTTTCTATGGTCTGCTTCTTGGACAGGTAATGATGATCCTTCCCCTTGCAAACCCCTCAAACTCTGCTATCCCCACTTTCCATACTTCCATTTCAGTTATCTCTGAATGCTGTGTCTGTGTAAATCTTCATTTTGTGTGTGTGTGTGTGTGATCACACTCTATATTTTGCTAAATAAAACTCTCATTGGCCCAAGACAAACGGGCCAAAAGGGGCATGGCGGTAGCGATACTAGGGTTCCAGACTGCACAGCAACCACACAGTCCAGAACCCTTGTATGTAATGGTGGCAGCCTGATGGTGGTGTCCCATCCTCCCGGCCATTGCCATTTTCACATAACGGATGCATAGTGTCTGCACGTTGTGGCGTGTGTGTTACGTCACGAGTGTGCCACCGCAACATAACCCGGGTGCCGGTAAAACAACCCAGAAAAAACGGGTTCTTTTAACTCCGGAGGGATGACGCACAGTCTAGCGGCTGTGGCGTCCCTCTAGAGTTAAAATGGGCACCTGTGGACCGCCATTTTCAGGTGGTCTGCACCAGGCCATTGTTCACCCTAACCTTGGGTCCTCCTCAGTTATTACTGGTATACACAGGTGCAAATGATCCCTAAAGGTTACCAGCCTCTTGAAAAAGCTAGTTTCTTCAACAATTAAAATAATGTTGTCATACTGTATTTGGTTTGGCCTCCTAGTCCTTAGCACAAGACCCTTGGAAGTATCCGAGAAACATAATACTCTTTTTGCCAGTTGAAACTACATTGCCTGGTAGCCTTCCCCCAAAGAGGTTTAACAACCCATTTAGCACAACATATTGTAAATTCATTTAAAAATTAATTGTCCCTTCAAAACTGTGATAAGAATATAATTTCCAGTTCTAGCCACTTTCTTTTTTCTATTGAATTAGTTGTATGAGAAGCAAAGGGCAAGGTTGAGAATGTATTTGATTTTGCATCAATTGCAAACCACACATGGGGGCAGAAACCACTGAAGCATTTTTTCCCCTCTGAGTTAATTCCTTTGAAAGGACACCGTCTGGATCTCATCCTTAAATATCATTTTTAGTTATCCTGCGCCATTCCATGCTGAGCCATTTGCTCAGCACAAACATTATTTTCAATCGCACAGCTAATGAAATGTGCTTTAACATGACAGAAAATTGCCCTAGGATTTGAAAATTACATTGTCTGCAGATTTCATTTGTGAGAAAAGGTCAAGCACTACTAAAGTCATAGGAATATATCAACAACTGCTAGCATAATTGTTTCCACACCATGGGTAAATCAGAACAAAAACCAGAAAAAAATGGGGGGAAGGCTTGACTTTTATTGCATTCTTTTTAAAGTCCTTTTCTAATTACACATTTTGTGTTCTATAGGCTGTTAAATTGACCCAAAAATGATTTTCTTTCAGTGTTCCCTAACCAACAATAGCCAAGAAATGCCCTTTATTTTACTGCCAGTTTCTCTCAGAAGGATTATTTAGAGATAAGAGTTTGGATGTTGAGTTTTATGATAATCCTGGAACAGAAACTGGGGTTAATCACTATGCTCACTCTTAGATTTGTTTCTAACAAACAGGGCAGTACAGGGAAAGCAGAACATTGTAACATTAGACTGTGCATGTGTGTGTGTGTGTGTGTGTGTGTGCATGTGCATGTACCTTCAAGTTGGCTTTTGGCTTAAGGGGAACTGATGAATTTCATAGGATTTTCTTAGACAAGGAATACTTAGAGGTAGTTTTGCTAGTTCCTTCCTCTGAAACAAGTTTCCTCCGAAACATTAGACTATAGTATCCTATAATGAAATATATGACTTTGGAAAAGTTAGACAACATATAGACAAAGTAAATCAAATTCAAGGAGGCTACAGAAGTTTGAAACATGGACCAGTGAGTATGGTATGTACTTCTATCCCACTTTTGCCTCTGATGAACAGATTTAGCAGGAGTCCCTTTCACACTACTGAGTTATAGCACTATTATTCCACTTGAACTGCCATAGTTCTGTCCCATGAAGTTTAGTCATAGGCACTGAATCTCTCTGGCTGAGAATACTAAATGCCCTTCCTAAACTGCAAATCTCAGGATTTCATAGGAATGAACCATGGCAGTTAAAATAGAATAATAGTGCTATAATTCTGTAATGTGAATAGGCCCATAGTTATTGTATTGTTAAAAAACCCCTACAAGGCTGTATGTTAAAATCTGAGAAATGGGTGTATTTACAGCTGGTAGAATTAAACTTCTCCTTTTTAGGTGTGATCCTACATAGTTTTCTTTGAGTGCAAGTCTTATAGAACACAATATACTCAAGGACTGTATATTGTTAGAATATTCTACCAAACCATATACAACTCAACACTTAATGCTGGAGTTCTATGACTGGTGGATTAGAATAATTCATGCATTTGCTTCATTTCTAAGCCTTGGAGTCACTTTGTATGCACAGGAGTATTACTCGGTGACAATGTTGGGGAAGGGAGATTGAGGGACAGCAACATCATAGAAGGAACTTTAGGAGGGCTGAACAGTGATAGAGGAGGGTACAACAGAGCTGACCAAATACATTTTAATCCCTGAGGCAGAACAGCTAATGACAGCTTGCATCCATTCAAGTCCAGGTACATAGTATTCAAACTAAGCAAGTTATTCTGGCCCAGGAGGTAGAAGCTCTTCCTATCCTGGCAGAAAAAAAATACAGCAATAATGCAATAGTTAACTATTTGGCATCCTTTAGTAACATTAAAAGTTTTGCCAGCTGACTCACTTTTTCCAATGGTAGATTTGGCTCTGGGCATGGGTTGATTGTGAGACAAAGTCATTGCCAGTTTCTAGAAATGCTTCTTTACCTGTGATTCAAGCAGCCCAGTCACTTTCAGCGACTGTCAAAATGCTAACAAGGCAAAATGCCAAGTGTTAAAAGACTTAAGCAAGCAAGATGGTCCTGTACAGCTCTGCTTTGCTTGCTTCATCAGTTAGAGTTGCTTGAAATATCTGTAATAAGAAGCCTCTGCCATCTGCCAGGCAGCAGATAAAGCACTATATAAGCTCAAGCTGTCTGTCTTTTACTGCTTTTCTCATAATGAGAGGGTAATATTATATTAAGGGAGTGAGCCAGGTGTGTTTCGGTTCTGTTTGCCTCCCTATTGAGATCAGGGCCATCAGCCTATTCTGCTCAATTTCTCTGGCATCAAAAATACAATTATAAATCAAGTAATAATTTGCTGCTCATTCATGACATCCAAAATCAGTTTCCTGATGTGGCCTGTTTCTGTCTGACAGAGCCTCTTAGTTTTTAGGTTTTAGATGGATGGATAGAGACTACACTCAGTGCTGCTATTCCACTTTTAATGCTCTGGCTGCCTCCTGTGGCATTCTGGTATTTGCAGTTTAGGAAGAAGCATTTAGAATTCTCAGCTGGAGAGCTGTTAAACTTCTCTGAACTACAAACCCCAGAATGCAACAGGAGGCAGCCAGAGGAATAAAAGTGGAATAACAGCACTGCAAGTATGTAGTGTAGTAATCTCATAGTTAAATAGAACAGACAGATAGACCGAGCACATTCAGTTATTTTTAAAAGATTATCTGTTCCAAAGTCTCTGAAATTTTAGGTGACTGTTTATAGCTGAAAGTGGAAACCATCATCATCATCATCATCATCAT
>NW_024805329.1:0-4628 GCF_019175285.1 Sceloporus undulatus
GGGGGGGGGAGGGCTGAGTTTGGCCAGAGAGGGCTGCAAGGGACCCACAGGCAGAGCCTCCAGCCCCAGGGCCACACTACCGCTGGCAGGGCAGCTGATGCTCTCAGACATTCTCTGGGATGGAGGGCCAAGGCTGGGATGCTTCTTTGCTCAGTCCCATGAGAACCCTTCCCTTCCCCAAGAGACACAGAAGCCCAAAATAGCAGGCTCTGGGTGGAGTGCTACTGCACCACCAGCATAAAACTGTCACAATTACACAACCAACCAACACAAAAACCCTTCCCAGCCTCTGCGGAAAAGATGCTAAAGAGCTGACTTGAAATAATGCACTCCGGGAGAGGCCCCTTACGCACTCATGCATGCACATGTACAAGTGTACACCCCACACAAGCCCCATTGCTGATGGGGAGTCATTGCACAAAGGTCACAGCCAACCCCACACACAACAGGATGCAAACGACTGCCCCAGTCCAGTTTGCCCTTGGAGAACGTGCGCCCAAAAGGACCCGAAAAGCCGGGAAAGCGTGTCCTCATGACCAATGCAGATGGGCGGCCCTGTCACAAAAGACACAAGAAGCCAAGGGTTCCTGATGCAAACCAGACATGGAGCAGGACTCTTAACCTCTGGAAGCCCCACTGTCCCTGTTTGGAAACCTGGCATCATGATTCTTCCAAGTCTCCCAAAAAGGGAACCAGGTCCTCCCTCCTTGGAGAGAAATGCAGGGCCTGTTGCACTAGGAAGTGATGAACCCAGGCCCAGACCCAACACAGGGCTTGCATGGTGCAAATCTATGCTCTCATCATTACACGCTGGTTGCACGGCGCCACTTTTGTGCTTAATATTGGCAACATTGCAACCAATGGTGTATCTACTAGAAAGTTTGCCTATGGGCCCCTTGGGCCTTTTCACTCATCCCAGGGAACCAAAAGGGACACTGAAGACCCTGAAAAGCCAGAAACGTGTGGATTGGATCCAACTAGAATAGACCCTTTGAATCAATTAGACTATTATTGTAGAAGCCTACATTTGGAAGAGTCCCTGATACCAGAGTATCCCCTGACTCCAGTTGGCCACCTCCAGTGAAGAGAGGCTGTGTATTGGGACCCCAGGGCATTGGGAATGGACTGGGAGAAACTGGTGGTCCGAATGGGTTGTTAGAATCATAAAGTTGGAAGAGACCCCAAGAAGGGCCCTGTTTACAGGCCTCCAAGGAAAGAGACTCCACCAAAATCACCGAGGAAGGAGTGGGTTCTACTGTCGAACAGCCCTTACTCTCAGGAAGTTCTTCCTAATGTTGAGCTGGAATCTCTTTTCCTGGAGCTTGCATCCATTGTTCCGGGTCCCGTTCTCTGGAGCAGCAGAAAACAAGCTTGCTCCCTCCTCAATAGGACATCCCTTCAAGTATTTAAACAGGGCTATCATATCACCTCTTAACCTTCTTTTCTCCAGGCTAAACATCCCCAGATCCTTAAGTCATTCCTCCTAGGGCTCCATGGTTTCCAGACCCTTCACCATTTTAGTTGCCCTCCTTTGGACACATGGCTCCAGTTTCTCAAGACAGCACATTTTAAAAAGAATTAGCAGGAAGCATGGAGGTTGTGTGAACCCACCATCCATGAGCCCACCATCCCCAGAGGAAATGCTGTGGCCCTGAGGAAAGCAGCCCCATTCAGGCTCAAGGTTTGCCCCCCCCCACCGACTTGGGGGCAAAGGCAAAGCCGGCCTGAAAAGAGCCACAGGTGGGAGGGGGCCGTCAAACCCAGCTGCCATTGGGCACCACCAGCCAAGACATGCCCACCTCAACATTTGGAGGAACTTCCTGACAGTAAAGGCTGTTTGATAGAGGAACACACTCCCTCAATGGAGTTTGGTGGAGTCTCCTTCTTTGGAGGCTGTCTTTAAGCAGAGGCTGGTCTGCCATCCATCAATGGGGATGCTTTGATAGAGAGTTCCTGCAGGGCAGAAGAAGGGGGTTAGACTCGATCAGGGCCCTTCTTGGGGTCTCTTCCAACTCTCGGATTCTATGATTCTAGATTGTATATGCTCTGCAAGCAGAGGGAAACTGGGAATGGCCCCCACTAGCAAAAAGGAGCTGCCTGGCAACATGGAGGGAGGGAGGAGGGAGATTGGGGCTTAATGAAGAGCCATTAGCTGCATGGCTTGTGAAAGTATTATGTCTTTTTTAAAAACCAGTGTTTCCTGGAAATGACATTTATTGGAATGAATGCCTGTAAATATTTTCAGATGTGACCTGTCAACATCTCAGAATCAATAGATAAAAGCTGTATCCTGTTCCGTAGAAGCACAGAACCAAATGGTTTTTTGTGGGTTTTTTGGGCTAAGTGGCCAGAACCAAAGACTTGGAAGAGACCCCCCCCCAAGGGCCATCCGTTCCCCCTCCGTCTGCCCCCTCCTCAGAGTCGCCCGCAGGCAAACGCTTCTCAGGGATCACCTCCACCTAAAAATGTTAATTACTCTCTTGGAAAAAGTAAATCCTTTAAGAAGGATCTTGGCAAGCTGCATCTGGACACGTGTCCCCAGGAGGGTGACCAAGACAGCCAAAAGTCCTTCTAGCCTGAGGAAGCCCAAGAGGTGACCGAAGAGCCAGCAATCCTTAAATATCAGGAGAGCTGTCACCACGCGGTGGAGGACAGCGGAGCAATGGCCCCTGAGGTCCAGTCCAGGGCTTTGATTCTGTGTCCGACTCCTACTTTGGCGTCATCTCCAAATCTGATAAGTATGCCCCCAGTTCTGTTATCCAAACTGGGCCCAGGGCAGAGCCCCACTGGAAACCCCACTGGTCACTTCTCTCCAGGAGGAAGAAGCAGAGGAGCCATGGCTGAGCACCCATTGGGTTCGGCCGGTCAACCAACTACAGATGCACCTGACTGTAATGCTGCCCAGCTCACAGTTCTGCCTGCAAGAATATCATGTTGTCAAAAGCCTTGCTGAAATCAAGATACCTGTACACCAAATCTGAAACAGTTTCCCTCACCCCCCCAATCTGCTGGAACCTCTTTCCTCCCCCCAAGAATCCGCAAAGATTATTATCAGCAGCTCTGAGATTTCACCTGCAAGTTCCTTTAGTTCTCTTGGATGCATCTCATCTGTTTCTAAAGCCTTCTATTCCTTTAGAGGAGCCGGGGGATTTATTTTGTTCTCCCCAGTTGCAGCATTGTTCTCCTTTTGGGAAAAGACAGTGGCAAAGAAGGCACTGAACAGTTTGGCCTTTGCTGCACTGTGGCTCTAAGCTTTCCTTGTTCTTCCTCTTGCTCCAAACATCGACAAAACAACGCTCCCTTTTTTATTATTATTCTTGTTAATGTTTCTAGTGATCCTGAGCTGCTTCTGGGCTTCAGCTTCCCTGACTTTCTTCCCACATGCAAGGATGTTCCTGGCGCATGAGGAGGCCAGAGGGAGGGAAGGAGAAAGCTCTCCGCAGAGGCTCAGGGCCTGGACTGGCCTCGCAAAATGTCTCCTGGCCGATGGCTGAGTGGGGTGTCAGATCCCTCAAAGTCTGGGCTGTTATGCGCTTTCATTACATTGTTGAACCGCTCAAGCCTCAGTCCTAATTCTTTGGTTTCTGGATAACATTCTGTTGGTTTTACTTTTGCATTTCCGAAGTGACCCTGGATGTGACAGAGGGGGCACATGTGGGGGGCGGGAATCTATGCAAAGGCCTAAGTCCTACAGGTTAGTCTCCCCTAAAGGAGACCCACATTTAAAAGGTTTACTGAACAGGGAGCAGAGACCCCATCAGTTCAAGGGGTCTGCTTTGAGGCTGGAGTGGCATTTCAGTCACAGTCTCCTATAAACATGGCCCAGTGGCCAAATGCACATGCAACGTGCAGGAGATGTCGATGTGCAGCACGTAAGGCCTCCCAGCCACTGGGCACTGCCATCGGGTCTTCCCATAGGGCAGGAGTGGGGTGGGATGGTTGGCCCCCACCCGGGGTCTCTTCTAGCAATAGGATGCTTGGGACCCTAAGCAGAAGACTCCCTTTCTGCAGACCAGCAGCTGATTGCCAAGAAGTATGCAAAGAGTCCAAACCTGGCCACAGTTTTGAAGACCACTTTGGTACAAAGCCGGTATGGAAAGATCCTCTCCCTGGCAAGGAGGCAGTCATGGGTGGACCAAGAAACCCAGAGCAGGTGACCAGAGGAAGGGGACCAGGCCGGCAGCTGCCTGGGCCGCTTCATAGTTTTGAGACTCCTAGACTCCTTGTCAGCCCCTCCTGCCCCCTTTGGAGTGGAAGACCTTCCCCAAAAGCCCCTCAGCCTCCAAGGAGACCTTCCTTCAAGCGATGGGGGGGGGGGCTGGCTCTCTTTGGGGAACCCACTGGCGCTCTGCATTAATTGTGCCAGGAGCTCCTTTGAGTTCTCTCAAGGAACGCAGCAGTATTTTCCATGCGCAGCTTCTCCATCAGTCATCTGGGCAGAGGCATAACACCAAGAGACTCTGAGATGCCATGCAGCTCCTCCAGCCTTGAGAAGCGGCGACTGGGGTCTCTCTGGGGAAAGCGAGGCTCCCATCATCCCCAGGAGCGTCTGCAGTGCGAGATGAGCGAGCGGCCAGGACGTTTGGAAAGGGCAGGCACTTCTAGCAGAGGAAGACGTTTGGGCAGAA
>NW_024805330.1:0-4628 GCF_019175285.1 Sceloporus undulatus
AATTTTAGCTATTAATTGCTATTAGTGTAGATCATTGCTTTAGTTTATAAATTTGACTGGGGATTATGGGTTGTGGAATGGGTTAGCTAGAGAGAGGGTGGGATTTGTTGCAGCTGGTTAGAATAGTTATTTGTTTGATAGCCTTCGGGTTGTGTGGGATGTTAGCTGAATAAAGTTGGGGGGAAGGTATTAACAGAAAGGGGACTAGTTTCTGGGAATGACAAAGGTAGCCTTGTTACCTGTGGGCCATTGACTGTGGGAATTGGAGGTGGGGGATAGGTTTGGAAGAGAGTGGAGTTTTAGGTTTTGGGGTTTTAATGTATTATTTGGCTTGGGGTGGGTAGTTCTGTCTTAAATGCTAACTTAAATGCTGGCCTGATTTAAATGGGCCTTTGCGCAGCCCCCATCACATGATAGGGGTTGGCCGAGAACGTAGTGTCCATACCGGCCTCACTCCTAACACGTGGTGGGGGCGTCAAAATGACGGCGCCCTGTATACACGGGCACTGCCATTTTGATGCGACGGATGCATAGCGTAGGCACGTCCCGGCCCCTTTGTGACACCGCAAGTGCGCCATTGTGGGTTCTTTTTGTTTAGCGATGGAGCCGCACAGTTTGTTCACTTTGGCTCCCTTGCGGAGCAAACCAGTGTGGCGAGAGACTGCCACTTTTGGGCGATCTGTATCCCGCCATTGTGTTCTTAATAAAGTTCTTTGTTATTTCAACGCAATGGACTCATTGATGCATATAAGTTCTGAATTTGCACAAAACTGACCCTTTCTTCTCTTCTCAGTCTTCAGCTCCATTCCCAGCCATATGAGCAGCATAGGCAAACACACACACACACACACACACACACACACACACACACACACACACTTAGACAGATCTGTATGTGAAAAGCAGAGTCTTCATAGCCTTTCCCTCCTGAGTCCAGCTCCGCATCTTGGGCTCCATTCCGGAAAGAAGGAAGGAGAAAGGAAGGAAGGGTGTAGTCCTTCCCTTCTTCCAAATGCCAACAATGGAATAAGCAGCAGCAGCTAGGGCTTTGAGATCCCTGCACATGCTCAACAGGGGCCTTGGGTGGTAAATGTGCATGCGCAGTGTCAGCCCCTGAATCTGCCGCCCTCACAGCCTGCTCTGAGGGAGGGAAGTGGGGAGAGCCCTCATTTATTCAGAATGGTTGGAGGATCTTCTGGGGGAGGGTGATGTAAGAAGGACGGAAACCCTGATCTCCTCCCCCCAAAGAAAAAGAGGGAGCATCATCCTCTCCCGAATGCTATTTAACACCTACATGGAACCGCCTGGAGAGATCATCCGGAGGTATGGGATGGGGTTTTATCAGTACGCTTATGACATCCAATATCTCTCCATGCCCCAGACTTCAGCGTCAACTAAGGAAGGCATCTCCCCTCTGAATGAATGTCTTGAGGGAGTAATGGGCAAGATGAGGAAATCAGATTGAAAGTGAATCTATTTAAGACAGAAGTACTTGTTGTTGGAGCCTCTAACCCAGGTATGGAGGTTTGTCTACTGCTCCTGGACGGGATCACAGTTCCCCTAAAGGACTATGTTTGCATTGGGGTGCTCCTGGTTCCTTTGCTCCAGATGTCAGCTCAGAGAGATGCGACGGCCAGGAGTGCCTGTTATCAGCTTCGGTTGATACGCCAGCTGCGCCCTTTCCTGAAACCTGAAGACCCCAAAGCTACGGTTCATGCACTGGTAAGCTCACATCTTGACTTCTGCAATGTGCTCTACATAGGGCTACCCTTGCAGTAAGTCTGGAAACTTCAACTAATTCAAAATAAAGGCTCAGGGCCCTTCCTCCTCCTCCTCTTTCTAGAGGGACTGAGCATGCTCAGTGGGAGCCAGGACAGCCATCTTTCTTCAGGGCAGAGGGGCTTCAGGGGCCGCTACTTAGCATGCCCAGATCTCCCAAGAAGCATCTCCTTCCCTCAGTGTTTCCATGGTGACAACAGACTCTGCCTGGCAACAGTGAAGGAGGCCTTTCTTTTTTGTTTTGGCGCTTTATAGAGCGTCCAAAAAGGGCGCTCTGCCGGTGCCTGTGTTTGCTGTGCGAGGGAGCCGCAGTTGACAAACTGTGAAACTCCCCCACGCAGCAAGAAGAACCCGCAAAAAGCGGGTTCTTCTTGTGGCGCAGCTGTGACCCCGCAAGGCAGCAATGGCGCACTTGCAGTGTCACATCCGTGCTGCAACGTGCGGACACTAAGTATCCGGCACGTCAAAATGGTGGTGCCCATGTGTATAGGGCACCGCCATTTTGACGTCCCCAGTACGTACTAGGGGTGAGGCCTGATTGAACACTGAGTCCTCGGCCAACGCCTAGTATGTACTGGGCCAGAGCCAAGGTCCGTCTGGAACGAGCCTTTGTTTCTTTGTGTTTTGGGAGAGGAGAGTGGGAAGAGCTTCACCACGAGAGATGGTCCTCTCTTACCTGAAAAGAGGCCAATGTATATTCACAGACAGAGACCCTTTGATTCCCCTCTGAAATATCATAGACCCACAGAGACTCCCAAGAGAGAGAAGGAGGCCTGGCACCCAGAGAAGCCTTTCTGCCTTGGCAGGGAAGGGAAGGGAAGGTGGGGGCCTCCATGGGGGTCTTCCCAATTGGGTTCTTCTGTGAGAATAAGGACTGAAGGGGAAGAGGCCGGAGGAGGAGGAGGAGGAGGGCCTTGCTTGCTCCAGCCCCAAAGCTGCCTCCCTACAGGAGTCCCTGCAGCCCCCATCATTGGCTCCAAAATGCGTCCACTGACTGCAAACTACATTGAACCTTAATAATAATAATAATAATAATAATAATAATAATAATAATAATAATAATAATAACTAAAACCAGAATATTATTTATTAAGGATGTTTGAAGAAAATTTGGACAATAAATATGGGAAGGCGCTGTTTTATATGGCAACCTTAGCTAGAATAATGTTTGCGCAAAACTGGAAGTCAAAATCTATCCCAGAAAAGGAGGTTGCCTGAAGGACTGAGACTGGTCCATTGACACCTCCGACTGATACTCCTTGCCTAAAGGATCCAGACTGCTGCCCCATTGGGATCTCAGGCTGATGCTCCTGACCTGAAGCATTGAGACTGGCCTATTGGGACTTTAGGCTGTGGCTTCTTTCCTGAAGTCTATAGACTGGCCCATTGTAACTTCAGGCTCATGCACCTTACCTGAAGGATTGAGACGGGACTATTGTGAGTTAAGGGCTATGATCCTTGCCTTACCTGAAGGATTGACATTGGCCTCTTGCAACCTCTTGCTGATTCTCCTTGCCTGAAGGATTGAGACGGGACTATTATGAGTTCAGGCTGGTGCTCCTTACATGAAGGATTGAGATGATACTGTTGTGACTTCAAGGTGGAGCTCTTTACCTGAACTGTTTAAAGTGGCCCATTGCAATCTCAGGCTGATGCTCCTCACCTGAAGCATTGAGACTGTCCCATTGTGATCTCAGAATCATAGACTCATAGAATCTTAGAGTTGGAAGAGACCACTAGGACCATCCAGTCCACCCCTGCCGTGCAGGAACTCTCAATCAAAGCATCGCTGATCGATGGCCATCCAGCTTCTGTTTAAAGTTGTCCAGGGAAGGAGAATCCTCCACACTCCTAGGAAGGAGTATGTTTCTCTGTCCAACAGCTCTTATTGTCAGTTAATTCCTCCTAATGTTCAGGTGGAATCTCTTTTCCTGTAGCTTGCATCCATGGTTCCAGGTTCTGTTCTCTGGAGCAGCAGGAAACAAGCTTGCTCCCTCCTCAAGATGACATCCCTTCAAATATTTAAACAGGGCTGTCATATTACCTCTTCAATTTCTCTTCTCCAGGATAAACATCCCCAGCTCCCTGAGTCTTTCCTCATAGCGCATGGTTTCCAGACCCTTCACCTTTTCAGTCGGACTCCTTTGGACATGCTCCAGTTTCTCAACATCCTTTTTGAATTGTGGGGCCCAGAACTGGACACAATATTCCAGGTGGGGCCTGACCAAAGCAGAATAGAGTGGCACTATTACTTCCCTTGATCTAGATGCTTCTATTGATGCAGCCAAAAATCGCATTGGCCTTTTTAGCTGCCGCATTGCACTGTTGTCTTATGTTCAGCTTGTGGTCTACTAGAACTCCTAGATCCATTTCATATGTATTTTCATTTATCCAGGTGCCCCCATCCTGTATCTGTGCATTTCATTTTTCTGCCCTTAATGCAGTACCTTACATTTCTCTGTGTTGAATTTCATTTTTTTAGCTTTGACCCAGTTTTCTAGTCTATTCAGGTCATTTTGAATTTTGATCCTGTCCTCTGGGGTATTAGCTATTCCCCCTAATTTCGTGCCATCTGCAAATTTGATAAGTATTCCCTCAATTCTTTCATCCAAGTCATTGATAAAGATGTTGAATAGCACTGGACCCTGGACAGAGCCCCACTGGACACCCCACTGGTCACTTCTCTCCAGGATGGAGAGGTTTATGCAAATGCAGAATGACATCACTGCTACGGAAGACTCACTTGACCAATCAGAGAGCAAGATGAAGGTTCTTCTGGAAGCTTCTGTGAGAAGGAGATATAAGACCTGAGAGACCAAGAGACAGTTGGGGGAATTGTGTCGGTTGGA
>NW_024805331.1:0-2197 GCF_019175285.1 Sceloporus undulatus
ATCCCTGCTTTTTTAGTACATGTGACAATATTATTATTTAGACATTGTATATAGGTATTATTGTTATAAATCTATGCCTTTTATCCCCACTAGACACTCATTGTGAATTTTGAATTACCAATGAATTTAACTGACTGGTTCTGCCAGTCATGAAGGCAATCCTTGACCTACAGAAAGAGCAAAGATAAAGGGGACAGAAAGACATTCATCTGTTTAAAAGTTCAGTTGCGAAAGGAACAGACCAATTTCTCAGCAGCTGTTCAAACTGAGAGTTTTGATGTTGCATGTATTCCATGCACTCTTCTACATTTGTGACTTTTTCACTATTTCGGAAAGCTTTGTTATGTCTTTATGTTATGTTCACTACTTTGGAAAGCTTTGCTATGTATTAAAAAGGCCGATGTGATTTCTGTTCATAGAAGGTAATAGCAAGATCTAGACATAAAGCAAATAAAGAGAATATTTATAGGATGGAGTGGTTAACTTTTTCTGTGTTAAGTGCTATTCAACATCTTTATCAATGACTTGGATGAAGGAATAGAGAACATGCTTTATCAAATTTGCAGATGACACCAAACTAGGAGGAGTAGCTAATATCCCAGAGGACAGGATCAAAATTCAAAATGACCTGAATTGACTAGAAAGCTGGGCCAAAGCAATCAAAATGAAATTAGACATGGAAAAATGTAAGGTACTGCAATAAGGGCAGAAAAATGAAAAGAACAGATATCGGATAGGGGACACCTGGATGAATGAAACTACATGTGAAAGGGATCTAGGAGTTCAGAAGACCACAAGTTGAACATGAGTCAACAGTGTGATGCGGCAGCTAACAAGGCCAATGCAATTTTAGCATCAATAGAAGTATAATGTCTAGATCAAGGGAAGTAATAGTGCCACTATATTCTGCTCTGGTCAGGCCTCACCTGGAAGACTGTGTCAAGTTCTGGGCACCACAATTCAAAAAGTATGTTGAGAAATTGGAGCATGTCCAAAGCAGGGCAACTAAAATGTTGAAGGGTCTGGAAACCATGTCCTATGAGGAACGCCTTAGGGAGCTGGGTATGTTTAGCCTGGAGAAGAGGTGATATGATAGCCCTGTTTAAATATTTGAAGGGATGTCATATTGAGAAGGTGGCTAGCTTGTTTTCTGCTGCTCCAGAGAATAGGATCTGGAGCAATGCAAGCAAGCTTCAGGAAAAGAGATTCCACCTCAACATTAGGAGGAACTTCCTGACAGAAAGGGCTGTTTGACAGTGGCACGCACTCCCTCAATGGAGAATAATGGAGTCCCCTTCTTTGGAGGCCTTTAAACAGAATCTTGATGGCCATCTGTCTGGGATGCTTTGATTGAGATTTCCTGCATGGCAGAAGGGGGGGTCGGAATGGATGGCCCTTGAGGTCTCTTCCAACTCTATGATTCTATGATTCTGAGACCACAATGGGAGAGTCTCAATCCTTCAGGCAAGGATCATAACCCTGAGGTCGCTATGGGCCAGGTCAGGTAAGGAACACCTCCCTCAAGACAATAAGCCAATCTTAATCCTTCAGGGAAGGAACATCAGCCCAAAGTCACAATGAGTTAGTCTTAATCCTTCAGATAAGGAGCATCAGTCTGAGATCGCAATGGGCCAGTCTCATTCATTCAGTTAAAGAGGACCAACCTGAAGTCACAATGGGCCCGTCTCAATCTCTCAAACAACAAGAATCAGCCTGAGGTCACAATGAGCCATTCAAAGTCTTTCAGGAAAGAAGCATCAGACTGAAGTCACACTTCACCAGTCTCAATTTCTCAATCTCAATGAGTGTCAGCCTGAGGTTGTAATGGACCATTATCAATCCTCCAGGTCTGGAGTGACAACAGTCCCATCTCATTCCTGCAGGTAAGGAGCACCAGCCTTAAATCACAATAGTCCCGTCTCAATCCTTCAGGTAAGGAGCATCAGAGTGAAGTCACAGTGGGCCAGTCTCAATCCTTCAGGTAAAGAGCATGAGCCTGAAGTCATAATAGTCCCATCTCAGTCTTTCAGGCAAAGAACCTCAGGGCGAGATCACAATAGTCCTATCTCAATCCTTCAGGTAAGGAGCATCAGAGTGAAGTCACAGTGGGCCAGTCTCAATGCTTCAGGTAAAGAGCATGAGCCTGTAACAGTCCCATCTCAGTCTTTCAGGCAAGGAACCTCATGGTGAGATCACA
>NW_024805331.1:2297-4627 GCF_019175285.1 Sceloporus undulatus
TCCAGGCAGAAACATCCATTAACACCTTTTTGCAAAGTCTGAAGTTCAAAGGCACTTGCTCAACCCCTCCCTAAGCCAGCCCCCAATTCCCAAGCTAAAGCAACACAAGCAGAGGTTGCATAGATAACAAGGTTGTGTATGCTTCCCTTCCCTTCTCCCAGACAGCCTCACCTTGAAGAGCGTTGTTCCCAAGCCAGCTTCACTCCTCCTTGAGAACCATCTACAGCTGCAACCCCATCCCTCTCTCCAAATGCCCTCCTTCATCTAAAAGCCACTCCATCTGTCTTTCTAACATTTCCCACTACATGCTTTCTATAGCCCATCACTCTACACTACCTACTATGAACTACAACTATAACTCCTACGTTAACTCTAATAATTGAACTCTAATATTTTACTCTTTATACAGAACCCTTATACACTGTTTCTTTTTTTATAATTTTTTTTATTTATTTATGGTTAGCAAGGCATACAAATTTTATAGAAACATAAAACACATAAAACAAATAAACATATGAAACATATTTACATTGTGATACATTTAATTGTCATTAACTAACAAACAAATGAACAAGACATAACTAAAAAATTATATATATATATATGTGTGTGTGTGTGTGTGTGTGTGTGTGTGTGTGTCTATACACTAGATACCTCTGTTTTGCACTTCTAAATTAGGTAGACCTAGCCCCCCTTTCTCCCTTTGGTCTTGCAAATAAGTTATTCTGATTCTTGATTTTTTCCCTTGCCAGATAAAGTCTTGAATGTCTTTATTCCACCGCTTGAATATTTTATTAGACGTTATGACTGGAATGGTCTGAAAAAAGAAAATCATCTTAGGGAGCACATACATTTTAATTAATGCTATTCTTCCCAATAGTGATAGTTGTAGATTTTTCCATTTTTTCAAATTGTTTCTCACCTTATCCCAAGTTATAGTATAATTATTCTCTATTAACTCAGAATTTTTGTTTGTGATAGTAATACCTAAGTATTTTGCTTTTTTAACAATCTTTAAATCCATTTTCTCCTCTAATTTTTTTTCTTCTGAGTTGGACGTATTTTTTGTCAAAATGACACTTTTCTGTTTGTTAATTTTTAATCCAGTCATGTCACACGCTTTCTCCAAAGTTGCCTCCATTCTAGGAATGCTGCTGATCGGATTATCTACAAATAAAACAATATCATCTGCAAAAGCTTTTAGCTTAAATTGATAATTATTAATCTGTACACCTTTAATTTGGTCATCTTCTCTAATTTTCTTTAACATAACTTCAATCATCATTATAAATAAGAGTGGGGACAAAGGGCAGCCTTGCCTTGTTCCTTTGTTAATTTTACAGCTTTCAGATCTTTCACCATTAATTATTATTTGTGCATTTTGATTTGCGTATATTGTATTAACCCAGTTTGAAAATCTTTCTCCAATTTCACTTTGTTTTAATACCTCCTTCAAGAAGAGCCAATTAACATTATCAAATGCTTTTTCTAAATCAAGTAGTATAATACCTAGTTTCTTCTCCGTTGTGATCAGAAGTGGGATTTTTCCTTAAGTTCTTTACAAGAGGTCGGGTGGGTAAGCCTCCCGGAAGGTATCCGTCTTAAGTGCTTTCTTGAAAGCATCCAAGGTGGTGTTAAGATGGATTTCCTTTGGCAAGTTGTTCCATAACTTGGGGGCCATGGCTGTCTTTGCTCTGTGGAAAGTTGTTCTTAGCCTGACCTTTGGGTAATCTAATAGATTCTTCCCAGATGTTCTGAGAGTGTGGCGTGGATTGTGCAGGGAAAGGTAATAACCAACACTTTGTATTGTGTCTGGAAGCTAATTGGCAGCCAATGTAGAGATTTTAGAACTGCTGTTATATGGTCTGACCTAGATGTTCCGGTGACCAATTTGATGCCGCATTTTGAACTGAAGCTTCCGAACCTGGTACAAAGGAAGCCCCATGTAGAGCACTGAACTTAAGAACTGAACTTGAAATCAGGCCCTTGTTTTCATACATATTAAGGGTTCCATTTAGAAATTATGAGCAATGTCTATGAAGAGAGGAAAGGGTAACACAAAAATTCCTTTTTCTCTCATGCTTCTTTTCCAACCTGAGCTTTCTTAGCTCGGTGGTTGATTCCAGAGGCCCTTTGTCACTCACAATGCTGGAGTCTGGAGAGGACACTCACAAGTGCTATGCTTTTAGGGGAATTTCAAACTTAGCTCAAAGGCGAGATTGAGGCAACAGTGACCTCGGGATTCATCCCAACTATACCAGCCCTGGAAGCACACAGAACTCCAGAGTCATCTCCTGGTGCCACACAGCATGAAGCATCCTCTGCAGTTA
>NW_024805332.1:0-1133 GCF_019175285.1 Sceloporus undulatus
AGAGTACTTCTAAAAGATGTCACTTAAGTACAGCGTGCCCTTCTCATCTATAGGGGTTTAGTTCTGCCCTCCCGTGGCTGAGAATAAATGTGCATGCTCAAGCCCCATTATAGTCAGTGAATAGTGATATGTATCCAGGTTATACCATTAACAATAATGGGATGGACTGATCTGCAGATGCTCAGATCTGTGAATGGCTGGCTGCTGATAAGATTGGTCCACAAGACTGATAATTAAATAATTTTTTTACTATTTTCTAGCCCAAGCGGGAGGCATTTTTCCAGTGTTTTAAATGGACGAATCCCATGTTTCAGCCCTATTTCTAACTGAATAAGGTTAGGACTAGCAGGAAAACTATGTGGTCCTAAACTGAAAAATTAACCAAAACTCATTTTATTTTCATGGCGCTTGTTTTGAATAGCAAAGACAATTAATAAGAACACTGTATTTGAATATAATTTAATGTATCATTCAAATACATATTTCAGAGTACATTTTAAAAGGCTGTTGAATTTTTTTACACTTACTGAGATAGTACACATTAAAGACAAAATCAGTAAGTTACAGGTATTAATTCCTAACATGTAGTGTATTAAGCAAGGCAAATGACATGCTTACTGATGTTACTGTGCACTTTTCTTTCTAATTTATGCTAACCCTAAGGCAAATCTGTCACGGGGGTTGTCTTGGCTAGGGTTGTTCAGAAGAGGTATGCTATCCATATTCTTGGCAAGGTTGGTTCAGAGAGGAGCTTAGCCTGCCCCTCTCTGTGGACACAGAGACACCAGACCAGCTGTCTGTGAGGTCAGGCCTCTTTTATGATGAGAGGATTACAGTACCTCCAAAACAATGAATCATTCAGAGCCAGAGGCAGCTAGCTAGGATCATGGGGGGTTTTAAATGTTCCTCTCTGGTCACCATCCTTTTCCTTGGTCTTTGTCTCTCTGTTCCTCTGCCAGCATACAGTGGACCAGCAGTTCCTAGACCAGGCAAGTCTATGCAAAAATTCTTTTGTTATCAAGTAGCAGCAATTCTAAATTAAAGGTACTTGGGCCATACCCGGCAGAGGCCCATGCTAGTCTAATAATAATAATAATAATAATAATAATAATAATAATAATAATAATAATAAT
>NW_024805332.1:1143-2820 GCF_019175285.1 Sceloporus undulatus
TTGTATCTCGCCTCTCCCTGTATTGGATCGAGGCAGGTAACAAGAAACAAGAGAACAATAAAAATGCTACACAACAAATGACAAGTAAAAACATCCTAAAACGCCCTCCCACCCTAAAATAGAGTTAAATAGAGTTAAAACAACAATTCCCAATAAACTGAATCGCGATCACAGTCCAGTGGGAACAGCTATGCCATTGGAGAGTAACCATTCCAAAGTGGTCAGTTAGGGAATGCCTGACGGAAGAGATCCATTTTTATTGTTTTCTTAAAGGTCTCCAAAGATGTTATATGGTGGATCTCCTCTGGCAGGTCATTCCAGATTTTTGGAGCGGCAACAGCAAATGTCCTCTGGGAAGTCGATACCAGTCTGTTTTTCTTGGACTGCAAGAGATTCTTCCCAGAGGACCAGAGAGTGTGGGAAGGATTGTATGGGAGGAGGCGTTCCCTCAGGTAAGCTGGACCCAAGCCATGTAGGGCTTTATAGGTAATGACCAACACTTTATACTGTGCCCGGAAGCTAATAGGCAGCCAGTGTAGGGATTTTAAGATAGGCGTAATAAGATCAAATTACGAACTCCCTGTAACCAATCTGGCTGCCATATTTTGGCCTAGTTATTTGGAATATTTGCTCTTTTTTGTTTTATTGTTATGTCATAGCCACCACTAGAAGGAGCCAACTCCCCCCTTGGAAGCTCAAAACACACGCTCTTAGCCTCAGGGGAAGGCAATGGAAAACCCACACTGATCAAATCTTGCCAAGAAAACCTCATGATAAGGTTACCTTAATGTCAATATAAGTCAGAAACAGCTTGAAGGCTTACAACCAAAAATCTCTTTTTCTGTAGATGGAATATTGACTATTTATATCATGATTTATATAACAGACTTCTCTATTACATCCAACTAGACATTCAGGAAGACAAGGGTGAATTCTATGAAAATTTAAAGAAACTAGCCATGTATGTGATTGGAATAATTATTGGCAACCTTCTTACAAGTTTGATCAAACATCTTTGCCGAAACATAAAAAACAAGTGGTAAGTCACCGTTCCTTTTGCACTATCGTGTTGCAAAAATCTTTTCAAGCAGAGAGATTTTAATATTAGTGCTTTCAAACCAATCCTTCTCTATACAAGGATTTCTGTATTACGTACTTTAGGAACACATATATCACTATTTACAAGAAAAATGAAACGGGCAGAACTGAAACTCCAGAAATTAAAAAAAATGGCAGCCAGCCTTCAGAAACTGACACCTCGAAGAAACACAACGAGCATTTGAACAATGACAAAAGGTAAAATTTATTCACCATTCATTAACTGGTAGAATTCTGGTATTCAGAATTCTAGTTTTTGGCTTATTGGATGAGAATATTCTTTTTAAAATTATATAAGAAGTATTCTAATCTAAGTGTATGTTGAGAATTAATACAAGTATTGCAACTTATTTATTATTATTATTCCATTCTTATTTTTATTTAGCAATAATAATGACAAAATGTCAAACTGGGTTTCAAAGAAACAAGTCATGCCAGACAAATCTGATCTTTTGTTTTTTCATAAAAAATAAGGCCTCTATGAACCAGATCCAGAGAAATGGATGAAAGTTACAGGAAAAGAGATTCCACGTCAACATTAGGAGGAACCTCCTGGCAGTAAGGGCTGTTCGACAGTGG
>NW_024805332.1:2920-4627 GCF_019175285.1 Sceloporus undulatus
GGGGGGGGGTTGGACTGCATGGCCCTTGCGGTTTCTTCCAACTCTTATGATTCTGTGATTTCCAAAATGAAAGATCACGAAGGAGACCGTATCTAGCCAAATTTGTTTTTCATTAGTGCCTTCTTATATAAAGATTCTTCTTGATAAAATATTTAATTATAATTTCAGGGACTCAAGTACATCCAACAATATTGGATCTACTTTGAACATTGAAAATGAAACCATCAAACATGAGCAAACACAAATGCCAGAATGTGATCTTGCAAAGGCTGGAAAAAAACGATAGGTAAGGTTAACAATAATAGTTTAAGGTAATTAAGGCTGGTTACACACCACTATTAAAGTATGCGCGGAGCGCATACTAGGGTTAGGGAGGTGCGGTGCTTCCGCACCTCCCTAACCCTAATACGCGATCTGCACGTAAAAAATGACGGCGGCCGTTCCAGACGGCCGCCGCCATTTTTACGTAGCGGACGCTGTGCTTCCGCACGTGTTGCGGCGGCTATGACGCTGCGAGTGTGCCAGCGGCGCTTCACGACATCATAGCCATGCTGCGAGAAGGAGCTCCATTTTGGAGCTCCTTTTTTGCTGTGCGAGGGAGTCGTGCGGTTTGCATGCAGCGGCTCCGTCGCGCAGCAAAGAGCAGCACCGGCAGATCACCGTATTTCAGCAGTCTGTAAAGAGCCTAAGAGTTACCATGATCTTTTACCATGAACATAATGTAACAGACCAGCCAGAAGAGAAAATTCCCCTAGCCCCTCCTCCCCCAAATCTGCTTTGGACATTGGAGACCGACCCTGCAGCAGTTTGGAAGGAAGGATAGAGAACAGGAAAAACTCAGACCTCAAAATCTAGCAAATTCACTTGCCTCGAAGACAATTTCATTCTCCAAAAGGTGGAAGGGGCAACAAAGAGGTCAGCTATCTTAGATCTGATTTTAACCAGCAGGTCAATGGGGTGCAAGTGGTGGGATCGTTAGGTGGGAGTGACCATGTTCTCCTGGAGTTTGTTATTCAGTGAAAAGGAGAAGTCAGGCATAGTCAGGCATGCATTCTAGACTTTCGGAGAAGTGATTTTAGAAAACTTAGGGAGAGATGGGGGTGATTCCATACTTCAGAGGGCAGGATCAAAATTCAAAATGACCTGAATAGATTAGAAAGCTGGGACAAAGCTAATAAAATGAATTTCAACACGGAGAAATGCAAGGTACTGCACTTAGGATGGAAAAATGAAATGCACAGATATAGGATGGGTGACACCTGGCTGAATGAAACTACGTGTGAAAGGGATCTAGGAGTCCAAGTAGACCACAAGTTGAACATGAGTCAACAGTGTGATGCGGCAACTAAAAAGGCCAATGCAATTTTAGGCTTCATCAATAGAGGTATAGTGTCTAGATCAAAGGAAGTAATAGTGCCACTCTATTCTGCTTTGGTCAGACCCCAGCTGGAATACAGAGTCCAGTTCTGGGCGCCACAATTCAAAAAGGATTTTGAGAAACTAGACCGTATCCAAAGGAGGGTGACCAAAATGGTGAAGGTCTTGAAACCACACCTTAAGAGGAATGTCTTAGGGAGCTGGGGATTTTTAGCCTGGAGAAGAGAAGGTTAAGAGGTGATATGATAACCCCGTTTAAATGTTTGAAGGGCTGTCATATTGAGGAGGGAGCAAGCTTGTTTTCTGCTGCTCCAGAGAACAGGACCTAGA
>NW_024805333.1:0-3309 GCF_019175285.1 Sceloporus undulatus
CTGGCATTTGTATGGCTTCTCTCCTGTGTGGATTCTGTGATGTTTTACTAGGTCTGACTTCGAAGAAAAACCTTTCCCACAATGCTGGCATTTGTATGGCTTCTCTCCTGTGTGGATTCTGTGATGTTTTACTAGGTCTGACTTCGAAGAAAAACCTTTCCCACAATGCTGGCATTTGTATGGCTTCTCTCTTGTGTGGATTCTGTGATGTCTCACTAGGTGTGACTGCCGAGAAAAACATTTCCCACAATGCTGGCATTTGTAGGGCTTCTCTCTTGTGTGGACTCTCTGATGTGTCACTAGGTTTGACCTCTGAGAATAACATTTCCTACAATGCACGCATTTTTGTGGCTTCTCTCCTGTGTGGACTCTCTGATGTATCACTAGGTGTGACTTCCAAGGAAAGCATTTCCCACAATGCTGGCATTTATGTGATTTCTTTCCTGTGTGGACTCTCTCATGACTCAAATGTTTTTCTGTAAAGAAGGACAATGACGGATGAGATTGAAAATCAGACTTAAGAGAGGAGGGATGTTACCACATGATTTAGCCCACCTTATTAGAGATTAAATTAAGAAAGCTTCTTTGAGTAACCCAAGCATGACCCTGCTGCTTATGCCCCTAAATCTATAGAACGATCGTATCTTTACCTATAGGAGCTAGCAAAGAATGGGGACTGCCTTGAGGGAATCAGTGGAAGCCGGTGGCATCATATGCTGTGAGATGGCCATAGAGTCCTGAGTCAGAGCCCAAGGCATGATGCAAGGTAACTGCAGAGGTCCCTTCATGCTGTTTGGCACCAGGAGATGACTCACAACCAATACAATATATAGCTCATATGCGGATTGGTGTAGATTGGATTGGAGTTGTGTGTACAAGAGATGGTGAAGTTTATGGAAGTCAGAGAGGAGATCTTGCAAATATTTGTATTATTTTGCAACTCATGATAGAGAACCTCCAATGATTTCGATGAAATCAACCGTGTCTGTGACTTATTTTTAAGTGTGTAAAGTGGTGAGTGCATTGCCAATATCTATATCTGGATATTTGCTTCCGTACTCTGCTATGTTATTGTTGAGCTGCATCTGGGAGCATAACCCTCAGATTGTGCTGTATATTGGCTTTTCAACGCGATTGGAATTCAGAGCCACGAAAGACTTGAGAGCCAGTGTGCTAATCTTTTTTGTCTGAGATATTTGCACCAAGCACCCATTGCATTCAATTCGGTTTCAGACCATTCTTCCCCGAGGAAACATTCTAAAGCGATTTAAACCTTTTTGAACACTCAGTTTCTGCCCCCAAGCAACAATTACAGTATAAATATCTGCCCTGACTGGCTGTTCTTTGACGTCAGTCCAATTACCGACAGACAGTCTGTGGGTTTACATGGCTAAGCACCTCAATGCAGTTGCCAACCCCATTTGTCACAGGAGCTCCTGACTTCTCTTCCAATTTCAAACCCTCAGCAATTGGAATCAAGATCCGCCTAGGTAAAGTATTACCATTATCAAAGTCTTACATCTCTTGACCACTCCCAATTGTTATATAGTTCTTGTGCATGTATGTGAAGGCTTAGGGGTGTGTGTGTGTGTGTATTTTGCTTTTCCCGTAAATAAACCAGAAAACCTATTTCAAATGCCTTTGGAATTCTGTGTGCTTCTGGGCCTGGCACAGTTGGGCTGAATCCCGAGGTCGCTCTTGCCCCCAACCATTCTATAGCTCTCTTTTCAGCTAAGTACCAAACTCCCCTAAAAGCATCGCATCTGCGGGTGTCCTTCCAAAACTCCAGCATTTTGGGTAACAAAGGGCCTCTGGAATCAGCCATGGAGCTAAGCAAGCTCAGGATGGAAAAGAAACATTAGAGAAAAAGCAGGTTTTGTGTCCCTCTTTCTTCCCTTCAAATATATTACCCATAACTGATCATAGAATCATAGAATCGCAGAGTTGGAAGAGACCACAAGGGTCATTCAGTCCAACCCCCCTGCCATGCAGGAACTCTCAATCAAAGCATCCCCGAAAGATGGCGATCCAGTCTCTGTTTAAAGACCTCCAAGGAGGGAGACTCCACTACACTCCGAGGAAGGATTGTGTTCCACTATCAAACAGCCCTTACTGTCAGGAAGTTGCTTTGATTCTATAATTCTAAAGTGGAAACAAAGCACTCTGACAGTGAATGATGAAAGGGCCCTCAGTCTTCACAGGAAGGGCAATGGATTCAGGTTCCTTACCCACAAAGGCCACATTCTCATGATTCTCCATCATCACAGAACTGTATGTAAGTTTCTGCTTCTTTGTCAACAGTTTCCATTCCTCCTCGGTGAAATATACTGCTACATCCGCAAAGGTCACCTGCAATAGAAAATAGCCTTATCCAGACAGTAACTAAGTAAAAGGGGAGGAAAGCACATGGTGCATCGCAAATATTATTTCAACACTTCAGAATTCAGTCCAGGAAATAAACTTTAAATTCTGCAAGAAAGCAAAAAGCTACAGCCTTTGAGATCCAGTTGGTCTCGAATCCTTTCAATATAATACACAATATAATAAACAATACAATTTAGACCATTTCTGAGATATTATTGATTGATTGGGATACTGATTAGCCCAACATGTAAAGTACATTTAGGCACCAAGGAATTATAGTGAATTTAGCCATATCTCTCCTAATTTCAAAAACAGTTCTGGGGAGTACTCTGGGCTTGAGGGCCACTGGGCCCATCCCCAATTTAGGTTCAGAGAAATTCTTCCATATCCCTCAACATTTCACAGATGGGGAGGAAAGCAAGACACATATGGACAAGCAACACCAGAAGGGGTTCAAGATGGCCAGAGTTGTTAATGATGAAGATCGCACAAGTGAGGAAGGGCACAGCAGTTTGCTTTTGCTTCCAACTCCTGGCAAGGGCAAGACCCTGCCCCTTTCTCTCCTCCCCTCTCCCTCTTTTGAGTTGATGGCCTGCACACGTTTTTTGAACTCGGAACACATTTTGCAGTAACTGAAGTGAACTGAGGAGAAGAGGGAAAGTGGGAGCAGGAGAGAGAAATGGGTCATTTTCAAAGCCCCTGAAAAAATGAGGTGACAGGATTAAGCAGGACTCCCTTTGCCAAACTGGGACAGTTGTTCTCTGCTTGCTTTCATGAGCCGGCCCAGCAGTGACCCAGATGAAACTAATAGTCAGGATGGCAATTTACCAAAGAGTTGTTGCACCTCGGCAGCCTCTTCTTCTTGGAGCTCAACTCCCTCTGCTTGGCCTCTGTGTCAGCCATCAGGTAGGCAGGGGGTTCCTGGTGGGCCTGCACTTTGGTCAC
>NW_024805333.1:3409-4627 GCF_019175285.1 Sceloporus undulatus
AGCCCATCAACTCAAAAGAGGGAGAGGGGAGGAGAGAGAAATGGGTCATTTTCAAAGCCCCTGAAAAAATGAGGTGACAGGATTAAGCAGGACTCCCTTTGCCAAACTGGGACAGTTGTTCTCTGCTTGCTTTCATGAGCCGGCCCAGCAGTGACCCAGATGAAACTAATAGTCAGGATGGCAATTTACCAAAGAGTTGTTGCACCTCGGCAGCCTCTTCTTCTTGGAGCTCAACTCCCTCTGCTTGGCCTCTGTGTCAGCCATCAGGTAGGCAGGGGGTTCCTGGTGGGCCTGCACTTTGGTCACTTCCAGCAAAAGATACCGGAAAGCAGTGTACAAGGGGGCCAAGACGAAGTTCCTGAGAAAAGAGACCAGGGTTAGCTTGGTTTGCAAAGAAACCCTGCAGTACTCACA
Source organism: Sceloporus undulatus (assembly GCF_019175285.1). Classification (NCBI taxonomy): domain Eukaryota; kingdom Metazoa; phylum Chordata; class Lepidosauria; order Squamata; family Phrynosomatidae; genus Sceloporus; species Sceloporus undulatus. The sequence goes on from NW_024805333.1 coordinate 3,824, forward strand.
CAGATCGGCATCCTGCTGGTGACATACGCAGGTGACATATACCTCCTTTGGGCCAATTGAGAGGTGGGCATCCCTTCCTCCCTCTGCACCAAACAAAGCCCCTTGGACCTAGCATAGACTCACAACAGCTCCCCTACACAACAGTTACTCCATACCTTGTTAGATTACCTGGTCATCAGGGGATGGGAAATTGGAAAAGGCCCTGGTTATGTCCCCATAGCTAGATGTGAAATGAGTGCATCATCTGCTGAAACCTGCAGAGGACCCCAGTGGCACTCAGAGGAAAATGTCTTCGTTTTGCTTCTGGCTACAGAAACACAGCTGGATGCATCTACAATACCTCTCACCAGGCATGGAATGGTCATGCAGGATGGCATCCACAACTCTATGGTAATACCTGGCTCAGTGAATGGCCAGTTGTAGCCTGATTCCACCTGGAGCAACATTGGAGCATAGAGGGTTCTGCTGGGTCAGGCTGTCTGGCCTGGTGGCCCCTCATTCTCCCAGTGGCCAAACCAGTTGCCATCCATCCCCTAGAGAGGCCCCTGGTCAGGCAGGACAGAAAAGGAGCTCTCTCTTCTCTGGTTGCCCCCCTTCCATGGGATCCAGCCCTCCTCCCCAATTGCCATGGCAGCCTTCTGCATGCAGAGAAGTCACAATTCTGAGAGTGCCTTTGCCCACGTAGAGACTGCCTATTTTCTAAACTATTCCCTGGCAATGTTGGCTTGGGAATGTCCTGTTCTAGCCACACAGAATTATAGAATCGTAGAGTTGGAAGAGACCCCAAGGGCCATCCAGTGAAAC
>NW_024805334.1:0-4627 GCF_019175285.1 Sceloporus undulatus
TTATTCATTTAGGGATTCATGCCATAAGGGTTATATGTTTAGGTTTAAATTAGAGTTAAAGTAGATGGGATTTATGGTGGGTTAAAATAATATGTTTTAATATGTGCTTTAACAGAAGATACTAGAAAGAGGTCGGGAGATCATGTCTAAAGAATGTGATTGCTTGCTAGGATTGGAATGTATGGGAATCATCCTTCTAACAGAGGTTTAAAAGACTGTCTGTAAAAGGAGGGGGAACATAGAGAGTTATTGGTATTGTTATACTGTACTATGTTGTCATGGGTTTATGCTTATATTTTCATATGGTATTATATTAGATTGGGATTGATGGGGTTTCATATTGTGTGTGTGTGTGCATGTGTGTGTGAGTGTGTTAAGCTATAACGTTAATTAAAACTGTTGTGTCACTGAGTTCTGTGGTCTAAGGCCTCAGGTGCAGTGGTTGAGAGAAGGCACATGAGAGCTTAATTGTTTTTAGAAAAGCTGCCAGAATCCCGGATGGGAGGACACTGCATGGGAAAGGGCTATCCAATTGATTAGCTTTATTGGTTAATGGGGTGGGTTTCTTTCATATGGTTATAAAAGTGATATGTTTATACTTTCTTTCATTCCTGAAAAAAAGTCACTCCTATTGCATGTATCTTCTTCAATACAAGCTGTTCCTTTTTCAAAGTACTGCCTTTCATGTTGCAAGAGGGGCTGCAATTAGGACCCTGACAGATATCTGTCTCCCCTTCCATTCACCCTGCTATCCCAAAAGAGCTGGAGAGCATACCAAACCAACCACAGAACCTTTCCCTGCTCTTGTGTAATGCCAGGTCAGTCAAAAATACAACGTAGATAGTCTAGGATCTCCTCCTGGACGATGAGGCTGACCTGGCTTGTTTCACGGAGACCTGTCTGGGTGATGATAGTTCAGCCACCTGGGATTCTGCCTTACCAGCCAGGTTCTCATCACTGAGCAGGTAAGGGGACGTCGCTTTGGTCCATAAGACAATCTTGCTTTGGCCAGGATACCTATCCATAAGATGGACCACATTGAATGTATTTGCCTCAGCTTAAAGACTAGGGAAAGTCTGGGGATTCTGTTGGTTTAATGTTCACCTGTTGCTTAACATTAATACTCTCTGGAAAAGATAACATCAGAATTAACACAAACCAGGGAAAGAGTGACATTCCTGGAGGAAGAAAATAAAAAATTGGGAAAAGAGATAGAGAGAAACTTCTGAGGGACGTGGTGATTTATTTTGTCAGGAAACAGACTAAAGAAATAATCTTAAGACAAAGTTATACCACAAAGCTGACAATAGAAGACAAAGAGATCACAGTCCTGAGAGACATCCCCAGAAAGATTCTTAAAAGAAGGAAAGAATATAGTTTTCTAATTGAGCAACTAAGGGCCCGAAAAATTCTCTACAAATGGGATGATCTGGAAGGTGTCATTGTGAATTGGAAACAAAAGAAAGTTAGACTGAATTCAACCGAAAAAGCAAGACTGTTCCTGAAGGAGGGACCTGACGGAGAAAGAGGAGAAGAGGTAAATAAAGGCAAACCAGAAGAAGGAGGAGGAGAGGAAGAAGAAGAAGGAGAGGAGGACCTAACTGAGGAATAGCTGGGAATTAAGAAGTCTACTTGGAAAAAGGAAAAAGGAATATCGAAGAGCAGAATAAAAGAAACCAAATATAAATTTTGGAACTATTTTTACAATCATATTAATAGATAATTGAAATTTTTAGTTTAATACTTACTTGATCTCTCTAATTCTGAATTGTAGGAATCATAATATTTAAATAAAGTTAAAATTTCTTTTTGAAAAACTGCTTAGACTTCTTTATTGAGAAAGGAATTGAATTTGCTATTTGAATAAAAAGAGAAACAATAAGAGATGAAAATTTTATCGTTGAACGTAAAAGGTTTGAACTCACCCCAAAAAAGAAAGAGGGTATTCCAATATTTGAGGAAAAATAACTTGGACATTATTTGCTTACAGGAATCACATATAAAAACAAAAGATGTAAGATTGATAAAGAATTATAAACTAGGGAAAGAATACACAAGTTCAATTGACAAAAGTAAAAGAGGGGTACTAATATATGTTAAAGAGCATTTAGAATCCAAAGAAATATTTAATGACAAAGGTGGACAATTCATTGGAGTGGAAGTCTTCTGGTGTGGTAGGAAAATTTTGATAATAGGTGTGTATGGTCCGCAAGAAAGTAAAAATGTCTTTTATGCCAAGCTTAATGAAAAAGTAGCGGAATTTGATTATGAACACATAATCATATTAGGAGACTTTAATGGAGTGATTGAACCTAAATTAGATCGAACCTCTGGGAAAAAAATCAATAATAATCAGGGAAAGTTGCCCAAATTTTTTTTTTTAAACTAATGAGAAACTTCTCTCTAATTGAAACCTGGAGGCATTTATATAATGATAAACAGAATTTTACTTTTTACTCAGAATGACACAAATCTCTATCCAGAATAGACTTTTTTTGGTCACTAGTTCACTGATTAAAGAGGTAGGAGAAGTGTTAATTTTAAACAGAGAAATATCTGACCACAACCCAATTATACTAAATCTTAAAGAACCATCCAAAAAGTACTCCTGGAAATTGAATGAAGAATTATTTAAAAATGAGGATATAGTTAAAAAAGGGAAGGAAATGATAAAGTTATTTTTTTGAGGAAAATTTGGATAAAGAGGTAGAAACAGCAGTGGTTTGGGAAGCAGCTAAGGTTACTATAAGAAGCTTCTTCATTCACCAAAACATAATATATCAGAGACGGAGAAAACAGAAAATAACAGATCTAAACAATAGATTGAGAGATAAGGAGGAGGAATTAAAAAACAGGCTAAATAATAAGACAATACAAAATGAAATAAAAGTTTTCAAGAAACAACTAGAAATTGAAGCAAATAAGGAGTTGGAAAAGAATTTGAGGATTGCCAAACAGAATAGTTTTGAACACGCAAACAAAACAGGGAAATGGTTGGCTCATAGATTAAGAAGAGAGAGAGAGAAAAACACTATTAACAAAATAAAGAAAGGGGATCAGCTATTAACACAACAGAAAGATATAGAAGAAGTATTTCTGGAGTTTTATAGGGACTTATATACAAAACGAAGGGAGGAAAAAGAAGGAATTCAAGAATTCCTGACCAATAGCAAAATTCAAACACTACCAAAGGAACAACGAGGGAACTTAAATAGATTAATCACTAAAGAAGAAATCCAAGAGGCAATTAAAAAATGCAAAATAGGTAAAGCACCGGGGAACGATGGATTCACGGGATTGTTCTACAAAATATTTATGGATGAAATCTGTGAACCGTTACAAAGAGTGATGAATGAAGCTCTAATAGGAAACATCCCTGATACTTGGAAACAAGCAGAGATTACCCTCATTTATAAGGAAGGAAAAGACCGGTTGAATCCAGCAAATTATAGACCCATCTCTTTGTTAAACAATGATTATAAAATATTTGCCTCGATATTGTCAAGAAGACTAAAAGAATGTTTAAGCGAAACAATAGACGAAGAACAAAGAGGTTTTTTACCCAGTCGATATATAAGAGAAAATTTAAGAATGGTTATAAATATACTAGAATACTATGAAAAGCACAACGAGAAAAAACTGGGTCTATTCTTTCTTGACTTTGAAAAAGCTTTTGACTTAGTAAATTGGAATTTGGTTTTAGAAGTATTGAAGAAAATCAAAGCAGGGGAAAATTTCAGTAATTGGATAGGGAAAATATACAATAATCAGAGAGCACAATTGAGAATTAACGGAGAAAGAACGCAAGCCATAGACATTCAAAGAGGGACACGACAGGGATGCCCACTTTCACCATTACTATTTATACTCGTCATGGATTTACTTATAAAAGAAATAAAATCAAACACTGAAATGAAAGGGGTAAAAATTAGGAAATATGATTATAAAGTTAGGGACTTTGCAGACGACGTGACCTTAATATTGGAAAACCCTATGGAGAGTTTAGGAAAATTTCTAAATTTATTAGATTTATTTGGCAAAGTCACGGGATGTAAAATCAACAAAGAAAAATCAATTATTATAACAAAAAATATTAAAAAGGAAGAAGAGAAAGAACTAGAAAGAAAACTTGGAATAAAAATAGGGAAAAAAACTAAATATTTAGGAGTCCAAATTACAAAGAGGTTTATTTATTCGTACAAATTAAATTATTGAAAAATGGTAAGGATATCAGTGATTAAAATGAATGTTTTACCAAAGATGCTATACCTATTCCAAACAATACCAATTATAAATTCTGACAAACCATTTAAAGATTGGGACAAGGATATAGCTCAATTCATATGGAGAGGAAGAAAACCAAGGGTAAAACTGAAAACATTACAAGATGCGAGGGAAAGAGGGGGACTAAACCTTCCAAATTTAAAACTGTATTTTGAGGCAAGTGAATTAGTATGGATCAAAGAATGGGTAGTCCTGGAAAAAGAAAAATTACTGGAATTAGAGGGGGAGGGATTGAGCTTTGGGTGGCATGCGTATTTAGCATACGAGAAAGCCCAACAAAACAAAAATTTTATGAATCATGGAATCAGGAAGCCCCTAATAAGAGTGTGGAACCGGTACAAAG
>NW_024805335.1:0-4625 GCF_019175285.1 Sceloporus undulatus
CTAGTACGTATAGAAGACGTACTATATGGCGGTTTGTATCCTGCCATTGTATCTAAAAGAGGCTGTGGTGAAGGTCTTGTTGAAAAAATTGTCCCTGGATCCCACCATATTGGAGAACTATTGGCTAGTCTGCAATATCATTTCTTTGGGCAAAGTACTGGACTGTGTGGTGGCCTCCCAGCTCCAAGCATTCCTGGATTAAACAGATTATCTAGATAAATTTCAGTCTCACTTCAGGCCTGCCTATGGGACAAACAACTTTGGTAGTTGACCTACACAAGTAACATGACCAGGGGCGTATGCTTTTGATACCATTAACCATAGTACCCTTCTGAGTTGCTTCTCTTGAGATGAAGCTTGGAGGCACTGTTTTACAATGGCCCTGGTTCTTCTTGGAGGGGGTGGACTCAGGTGGCGGTGCTGTGAGATGCCTTGGCCATCATCCCGCAGTGTCCCTCAGGGCTTGGTTCTGCCTTCCATGCTGTTTAATATTTACATAAAACCACTGGTAATCCAAAGTTTTGGGGCTCTATGTCATCAGTATGCTGATGACACATAACTCTATCTCTCTTTCCATCTAGTTCCAAGGAAGCTGTTTCTGTACTAAGCCAGTGTTTTATATCAGTAATGGACTAGATGAGAGAGAACAAATTGAAGATACAGTAATAGGGAATTCAGTCTGGGGTGGATGGGGTTCATAGCTTTGGTATGCTCTTGGACTTGGATCTGAGTCTGGATGCCCAGGTTTTGGCTGTGTCCATTTACACAGTTAAAACTAATGAGCTACCTGTGCCCATGCCTTGAGAAATACAATGACAGTTAATGGCTGTCATTTCCTTTATATGGGCCTGGATGCTTTATCATTCTTTTAGGACTTCACCAAAAATGGGAAAGAATCATAGACTCATAGAGTTGGAAGAGACTGTAAGGGCCATCTAGTCCAACGCCCTGCCATGTAGGAATTCTCAATCAAAGCATATCTGACAGATGGCTATCCAGCCTCTATTTAAAGACCACCAAAGGAGGAGACTCCACTACTCTCTGAGGAAGTGTCTTTCACTATCAAACAACTCTTACTGTCAGGAAGTTCCTCCTAATGTTTAGGTGCAATCTCTAGTCTGTGGAGCAGCAGAAAGCAAGCTTGCTCCAGCCTCAATATTCAAATATTTAATCAGGACTATCATGTCATCTCTTAATCATCTCTTCTCCAGGCTAAATGTACCCAGCTCTCTAATCCTCTCCTCATAGGGCATGGTTTCCAGACCCTTCACCATTTTAGTCGCTTTCCTCTGGACACGCTCCAGCTTGTCAACAGCCCTTCTTGAATTGTGGTGCCCAGAACAAGACACAGTGTTCCAGATGAGACCTGAGCAAAGCAGAATACAGTGGCACAATTATTGCCCTTGATAATAATAATAATAATAATAATAATAATAATAATAATAATAATAATAAATATTTATTTATAGCCCGCCTCTCCCCGGAGGAACGGGGTGGGTTACAATAAAAATAAAACATAGTAAAATAATAACACAAATTGTCCCTAAACCACAATTTAAAATACAACAGCATAAAAATCAGTTACTAAAATCACAATAATATTTAATCCCCATTGCAATGAGGCGGTTTAAGGGAGAGTCAAAGAAGGCATATGACCTGTGGATAAGTCAAGGGTAAAATTTAGGGGACTATAATGAAGTATTGAAAGGGGAAAATACCACTTCTTTCCCCCCCTTCTCCTTCACTGGACCTCTCCTGATCACCTAACACCAATTCCCAAGTGCTGGAGGAGAGGTTCTAACATTGGATTGAGAATGGAAGCAAGTGATGTTAATTGGGGAGTTTCTTCCACAGGAAGAAAAGGCTTGCGATCGGACTGGGAACCTCTTACACACACACACACACACACACAGAGAGAGAGAGAGAGAGAGAGAGAGAGAGAGAGAAACATGTGCCTCAAGGCACCAAGAGGGGGGCATGAGGCTTGCTTGTTTTAAGATTTTTCTAAGCAGTACTAGTTATTGACCTGTCTATAAGTTGACCCAGGATTTTAGGGTCAATTTCAGGCATACATTTCTCACCTTATAATCAAGTATATACTGTAGTTGTCCTCCCTTTATTCTCACATCACAATATAACTATTGTAAGGTACATTAGAGCGAGAAAAAAAGAGATTGGTCCCTGTGAGCTTCATGGTTGAGTGAAGATTTGAACTTTGATCTCCTTGATAACAGTCAAGTTATTGGTCAGTCATAATTTCTTATTGCCCAGAAAATTTGTGCCACTTTCTGAGCTGCAAGAAAGTTTGCACTGATAAGCAAAGGCTGGCAAGAAAAGCACTGGAAGACGAGAGGCTGGGAGCTTATTATAAAATAGCAGCTCTATGAGTCACTAGTGATGACAGCTCTAAACACCTTAAGAACCACAGAAAAAAGAAATACCAGCAGCATTTCAAGCCCTTCTTCTTTTCTGGGATTGTTGCCCCCCCCTCGCCACTCAGCAACCAAGCCAAGGCACACCAGAGTGTGATTTGCCTTTGCCTCAGCACTGTTTCCCTCTCCATAAGAGAACATGGAGGAGCAGTACATCTCTAAACTTCACCCAACATGGGATTATGGAGTTGGTGTGTTTCTTCTTTTTATAGGTAAGTGGCTGCACATAGAAAACTTACAGTACAGCTGTTGCTGCTGCTGCAAAGTCTGTAGCTACTGTACTCTTCCTAAAATTCTTGATATAAACTAGATTGCTTGTCTCTTATTTTGCTACTATGCTCTTTAGCTGAAGTCTTATGTTGCTTTCAAATGGTGGGTTAAATGTGTGGATAGCAGTTTGTATGTTACATACTAGTTTATTATTTCTTTACTTATTAGTTTGCTTTTTATTAGGATAAGCATGTAAAAACTGGAGATTTTTAAGTTGCATATTCAACCAAATTGCATAATTTCATACATTACTGAAAGCGTCACATGATATAGAAGGCAGTCTAAAATTCAGTTTGCTAAATTAACAGCAGCATGCAATCCTTACATGCAGTTTGGAAAACGAGTACAGTACAACAAAGCAAGCTTCAAATGTTGCTGAAAAATAGATTGTGGCAGAGAAATATAGATACTTCTTATGCCACTCTTATATAGAAAAACACCACGAGACTGTGGAGATAATCCAAATTGTTAATAAACATTTTTTTCACATGTACATTTAGGAAAACTGTGGGTTCATACAGCTTTACCTTTGTATTCTCTCCATCATCTACTTAGTTATAAATGATATGCAGCATAAAATGTACGATTTATTAATATTGGATTTTCATCATGGCTCTTAGATTAGTGATATTACAGACCTTGGCAAATTATTTTTTGGTCTACAATTCCTACAGTCCTACACTTATCTAAGCTAGCAAGTTTTTAAAGCTCTGGATATTGGGGAGCAATGATTAAATGCTAATTGTTAAGTGAAAAATTTAGAATAATTGAAATGGTGGGAATGATTCTGACTTTCTCCCTCTTTTTCCCCTTAGACAAAACTGTCATTATACTGATAGTTTCAGTCTGAGTTGCATTCACTTAACATATTCCAGACTGATATCAATTTAGACTGCGATCTGTGGAAAACAAGAGCAGATTTATCTTTTGGGGATTATCTTTATATACTTTTGTTTTTGTTAGCAGCAGAAACAACAAAATACAAAACACATATGGAAGAAGTACTAAATTTTACTTGCATTATTTTTCCATTGATGCTGAAGAGAAATCTCAATAAGTCAACTTAAGTTTGTATCGAAACCAATTTCAAAACTTTTAAATTGCATTTTTGTTATTTCCCCCCCTGGATATATGGAGCTAGTGTTCATATATATTTAGCTTTGATTTATGCACCTAACTTCTTTAGAAACAAAATATACAACAAAGTAGAAGAGATGGCTATCGAACAGATCTTATTTTAATTTTGTAAAATTAAATAATAACAAGCTCAGAACAACTATCTGCTATATCATGCATCTTATTATTATTAACCTTTATTTATAAAGCACTGTAAATTTACACAGCGCTGTACATACAATCTTTTTAATTGGATGGTTCCCTGCCCTAAGGCTTACAATCTAAAAAAGACACGACACAAAAGGAGAAGGGGAAGAGGATGCATCTGGGGTATTAAAACACTAGTTCAGACAGGCCCTTATTTGTTAAGAATCCAGTGTAGCTTTGAAAGCTTACATGATGTATCTTGTGCATTTTAGTTGCTGCAATAAAAGCATTATTGTTTCGTGGATTTTGTTATATTTTGCTGCACCACCAACATGACTCCCCCTAATTATGTTTGCTGGATTTGAAGATACCAAATTTTGCCACCACAGGGGAAATCTTTAACTAGAGGGAGCTAATGGACTGTGATTTAACTTTTTGAGGTTTCTACCTTTAACAAAGATCTTTCATTTGGACTACAATTGGTAGGTTTACTCATAAACGTTTATCCAGCTATAACACTATAGAGACGTAGTGTTATATAGTTTTGAGGAATAGATAGTTTTGAGAAATTCAGTGGTATTTTTCAGCGTTGCAGGTGTACTGCACTGAGTTATTGACAACATTATGACTTCTAAGCCATGCTACTGTCTTTCTTTTTTC
>NW_024805336.1:0-4624 GCF_019175285.1 Sceloporus undulatus
GTAGTTTGTTGTGGCACCAGAGCTCTTTTTGATAAAGAAGGCTCAATGTCTCACAAAACTACACTTCCCAGGGTTCCCTAGCACTGAGCCAGGGCAGTTAAAGCAGTCTCAAACTGGATTATTTCTGCAGTGTGTCTTGGACCCAACTCAGGCTGCATCTTCACTCCAGACTCCAGAGACAATTCCCAGGATTCCCAAGTACTGAGCCATGGCAATTAAAAGGGTTTCAAACTGGATTTATTTCTGCAGTGTGGTTGCATCTGAACACATTTCTATTTGGCACAAAGCTTCCTGAACCCCCTTCATGTCAAAATAAAGATCTTAAAAGGACTGAAAGATTCTTTGGTTCAATGGTGATTTTGAGAGTTGAAATAAGTTACAATTATTTTTATTCAATTATGTTTACGTTTATTTGCAAAATATCTGCCATTTTAACATTATGGGAATTTTCTGGGAATTGTGACTGAATATTTCGTGTGATCTGGGGGGATTCAGCGGGTTTTGGACAAACATTTCCGGGAATTATCTCCGAGGCTTGTTGGCAACACTGTCCAAAAGACACAGCAGCAATAGTCCTGTCTGAGAGCGCTTTAACTGCCCTGGCCGAGTGCTAGGGAATCCTGGGAAATGGAGTTTATTGTGGCACCAGAGCCCTCTGACAGGGAAGGCTCAATGTCTCAGGAAACTACATTTCCCAGAATTCCCTAGCACTGAGCCAGGGCAGTTAACGCAAGAGAAAAGGCTACTACTTCCTTTCAGATCCATTTGGCCCCAAATCCTTTATGAGGCCAGAAACCCCTTTGTTAGGAAGCGAACCCCGAATATCTCAGGAAGGCCCTATATCTCCTAAGGCTCCCTCCCTCCAGGACCGCCTTCCTCTCTTCCCCTCAGTCTCTCTCTCTCTCCCTGAAGGCCTCAAACTGCCAACTGCCAAGCGCTAAGGCAGAGGCCGCCATTTTGTCTTTTGGTAGCCATTTTGTGTTCCAGTGGCCATTCCGTGTTTTGGCAACCTTTTTGTGCTCCAACAGCCATTTTGGGTTCAGGTAGCCATTTTGCGCTGCTTGTGACTGTGGGGAATAATGTTCCAGAACCTTCTCTGAGGCCTCAGTTGAAGAGAGGCTCCTCTTTCTCTCCTGAGGCTCCAGAGAGAGAAGGAGGCTAGGCTCCTTGGGCCAAAAGGAAGGAAGTGTGTCCATTTGTGCCTCTTGCCTTCCATTTTGGGCCAAAGGAGGGAGGAAGGGAGGAAGGAGCCTGTGGGGTCTGACGAAGGGAGGCAGGGACTCAGGCCAGTGGGGAGGATGGGCTTTGGGGGCTGGGAGAGAGAGGTGGGGAAAGAGACCCTCCCTTTGGGCCCTAGTTCGGGAGGGTCCCACCGGTCCTTGCCTCCTCCTTTGGGAAAGGAGACCCCCTCAGCCCCCTGGACTCACTCCTGCCACTCATTCCTAGAATGGCTGGGACTGAGAGGAGTTTCCTAGGCATTGTCACCTTCTGCCCTCCATGGCCATTGGCACTGACCTTTGCCCATTGCCTTCCCTCCCTCAGCCCTGTGGACCTCCTCCTCCTTCGCACTCAGAGCAACCCTTCTGAGGAGACGGCCCTCTGACCCAGGGAAGCCCGGCCATAAAGGACTGAAGGAGAGCCTTTCTGGGGCTGCAGAAGTCAATGTCCTGTAGTGAAGGAGGCCTTTATTCCTGGAGCTGAAAGAGGACCTTTGTTTAAATGTTTCAGTCCAGGATTGTCTGGAAGGGTTGCAGCTGAGAGACTGAGCCCATGCTTTGCAGGCATAAAGCCCCAAATTCAGTCTCTGACAGCATTGTCTTCCCTGAAAGTGGAAGTGAGATTCCAGACCCCAGAGACACCGTGTGTCAGTGAGTCCTTTGTGTGGGGACTGTGTGTACGTGTTGTTTACTAGAACTTTGTGAGGTATTTTTTCCTCTGGGTTTATAAAATGAATTTACATAGGTCTTCACTTCCACAAAATGAGCATAATCCAGGATACAATCTTCACTCATAAACCTATACATTTATAGATTTTTGTTGTATAAGTGCAACATATTCAGCAGTGTGCATCTTTTTAAAAAATATACAAAGAAAAGTGAAGAAATTCCTGACAGTAAGGGCTGTTCAACAGTGGAACAGACTCTTTCCTCGGAGTGCCGTCAAGTCTCCTTCCTTTGTCTTCAAGTAGAGGCTGGATGACCATCTGTCGGGGATGCTTTAATTGAGAGTTTCTGCATGGCAGAATGGGGTTGGACTGGATGGCCCTTGGGGTCTCTTCCAACTCTACGATTCTATGATTCTATGATTCTATGTGGCTAGAACAGCACATTCCCAAGCCAACATGGCCAGAGAATAGTGTGGAAAATAGGCAGACTCTATGTGGGCAGACAATCTCAGAATTGTGACTTCTCTGCATGCAGAAGGCTGCCATGGGAATTGAGGAGGAGGGCTGGATCCCATGGAAGGGGGGCAACCAGAGAAGAGAGAGCTCCATTCCTGCCCTGCCTGACCGGGGGCCTCCCTGAGGGATGGACGTCAACTGGTTTGGCCACTGGGAGAATGAGGGGCAACCAAGCCAGACAGCCTGACCCAGCAGAACCCTCTATGCTCCAGTGTTGCTCCCATGTTGCTCCAGGTGGAATCAGGCTACAACTGGCCATTCACTGACCCAGCTATTACCATGGAGTTGTGGAAGCCATCCTGCATGACCATTCCATGCGTGGTGAGAGTGTTTGGTGTGAGGTATTGGAGATGCATCCAGCTGTGTTTCTGTAGCCAGAAGCAAAACGAAGACATTTTCCTCTGAGGGCCACAGGGGACCTCTGCAGGTTTCAGCAGACGATGCACTCATTTCACATCTAGCTATGGGGACATAACTAGGGCCTTTTCCAATATCCCATCCCCTGATCCCCAGCTAATCTAACAAGGTATGGAGTAACTGTTGTGTAGGGGAGCTGCTGTGAGTCTATGCTAGGTCCAAGGGGCTTTGTTGGGTGCAGAGGGAGGAAGGGATGCCCACCTCCCAATTGGCTCAAAGGAGGCATATGTCACCTGAGCATGTCACCAGCAGGATGCCGATCTTTGTGACTTTGAGTGCTGCAGGGTTTCTTTCCAAACCAAGCCTAACCCTGATCTCTTTTCTCAGGAACTTCATCTTTGCCCCCTTGTACACTGCTTTGTGGTATCTTTTGGTGGAAGTGACCAAAGCGCAGGCCCACCAGGAACCCCCTGCCTACCTGATGGCTGACACAGAGGCCAAGCGGAGGGAGTTGAGCTCCAAGAAGAAGAGGCTGCCGAGGTGCAACAACTCTTTGGTAAATTGCCATCCTGACTATTAGTTTCATCTGGGTCACTGCTGGGCCGGCTCATGAAAGCAAGCGGAGAACAACTGTCCCAGTTTGGCAGAGGGAGTCCTGCTTAATCCTCTGTCACCTCATTTTTTCAGGGGCTTTGAAAATGACCCATTTCTCTCTCCTGCGCCCACTTTCCCTCTTCTCCTCAGTTCACTTCAGTTACTGCAAAATGTGTTCCAAATTCAAAAGACATGTCCAGCGCATCAACTCAAAAAAGGGAGAGGGGAGGAGAGAAAGGAGAAGGGTCTTGCCCTTGCCAGGAGTTGGAAGCAAAAGCAAATGCTGTGCCCTTCCTCGATTGTGCGATCTTCATCATTAACAACTTTGGCCATCTTGAACCCCTTCTGGTGTTGCTTGTCCACATATGTCTTGCTTTCCCCATCTTTGAAATGCTGAGGGATATGAAATAATTTCTCTGAACCTAAATTGGGGGTGGGCCCAGTGGCCCTTAAGCCCAGAGTACTCCCCAGAACTGTTTTTGAAATTAGGAGAGATATGGCTAAATTCACTATAATTCCTTGGTGACTAAATGTACTTTACATGTTGGGATAATCAGTATCCCAATCAATCAATAATATCTCAGAAATGGTCTAAATTGTATTGTTTATTATATTGTATATTATATTGAAAGGATTCAAGACAAACTGGATCTCAAAGGCTGTAGCTTTTTGCTTTCTTGCAGAATTTAAAGTTTATTTCCTGGACAGATTTCTGAAGTGTTGAAATAATATTTGCAATGCACCATGTGCTTTCCTCCCCTTTTGCTTAGTTACTCTCTGGATAAGGCTATTTTCTATTGCAGGTGACCTTTGCGGATGTAGCAGTATATTTCACCAAGGAGGAATGGAAACTGTTGACAAAGAAGCAGAAACTTACATACAGTTGTGTGATGATGGAGAATTATGAGAATGTGGCCTTTGTGGGTAAGGAACCTGAATCCATCGCCCTTCCTGTGAAGAATGAGGGCCCTTTCGTCATTCACTGTCAGAGTGCTTTGTTTCCACTTTAGAATTATAGAATTAAAACAACTTCCTGACAGTAAGGGCTGTTTGATAGTGGAACACATTCTTTCCTCGGAGTGTAGTGGAGTCTCCTTCCTTGGAAGTCTTTAAACAGAGATTGAATCGCCATCTTTCGGCGATGCTTTGATTGAGGGTTCCTGCATGGCAGGGGGTTGGACTGAATGGCCCTTGTGGTCTCTTCCAACTCTACGATTCTATGATTCTGTGATCAGTTATGAATAATATCTATGGGGGAAAGAAAGGGGGACA
>NW_024805337.1:0-4624 GCF_019175285.1 Sceloporus undulatus
GAGGTTGCCGACCCCTGGTCTAGATCATGAGAAGTAGTAGTGCCACTCTTTCTGCTTTGGTACGATTTCATCTTGAATTTTGTGTCCAGTTCATGGCACCACAGTTCAAAACAGATATTGAAAAGCAGGAATGTGCACAGAAAAGAGGGATCAAAATGATCACAGGGCTGGAAACCAAACCTTATGGGGAATCGGTTGAAGAGCTGGATATGTTTACCCAAGAGAAAAGAGGACTGAGCGGTCATATGAGAGCCATTGTTAAAATATTGGAAGGGATTTCGTCCCTGTCTAAATACCTTAAAGGCACCAGATCCTGTCTGATCCTGGAAACTAAGCAGGATCAGCCCTGATTAGTACTTGGATGGAAGACCACCAGTGAATATCAGGTGCTATAAGCTATGTCTCAGATGAAGGAACTAGAAAACCCCTTTGAGTATTCCTTGTCTAAGAAAACACTATGAAATTAATGTAATCATCATAATATCAACAGGCGACTTGAAGATGTGCACAAACACACATGTAGAATAGAGAGCAAGCTCATTTTCTACAGCTCCAGAGACAAACCCATGGAATCAAAGTACAATAAAAATGATTCCACCTAAATATCAGGAAAAATTGCTTTATTGTAAGACCTATCTGACAATGGAATAGACGACCTCGAGAGGCTATTGGGCTTTCCTTGTGGAAGGTCATTAATCACAGACTGGATGGGAATTTTTCAGGAGAGCTTTACCTGTGTTTTTTCTGCATGGCAGAAGGTTGGATTAGATGGTCCTTGTGGCCCATTCCAACTCTAAGATTGTATAATTCACCATACAAAGGACTGCAACGTAATGCTCACCACTGGACAAAACAGAGGGCTTGTCCTCTTATTACATATAAGCAGGTAGGAACATTTCAAATATTAGTAGGTGCTCTTGCAAATAAAACAACACAATACTCTGCTGAATATTTAGGAGGTCTGGTTTTCACTGTAAAGGAATTACAGTACAATTTTTTTTTTTTTGAAAAATGTTTGCTTTAAAAATCCCTTATCCTCAAGCACTTTTTAATTTTCTTGACATGCTGTTTTATGAATATTGCTTCTCTGTTCTGCTGCATAGGAGGAATTGCCTTGCATTTGGATGCTGAATGTACTGTCCACTGAAGCCAATACATTGTGAAATTACATCCACATTGGGATATGCATCTTCATGTGTATGTTGCATCTATTAGGAACAGCATTTTGTTCATTCGTTCCATAGCTAGGGGGGTACTTTCAAAGTGCATCCTAGCTTTAAGGAATTTCAGCTTGGTTGGTTTAGCATAGTTCCCCTTTAAAATCAATTCCATGCCCTTTTGCCTAGGTCTGGAAAATCAAGATGTAAGTGGGTCTACATGTGTTGTATCAGATGGGGGGGGGGGAATGGAGCAACACTCTCTGCTAAAATAAGTGTATGTTTTGTATTATGGCAGGTATCAGCTGTCAGATTAAATAGTGCAGAGGAAGGGGCTGTTGCTAAACATAAGCAGAAAACACAGCATATGGGTAAAACAGATCCAATAATCTGAGTAGTTTATGCATTACTCAAATCCACCACTTTCTAAGCTTGCAGTTTTATGCATTTTTATTTGGGAAGCTATAGGATTTACTTCTGAATAAACATGCAATATGCACAGGATAAGGCCGGAAATCTCTAAAAGACTAGTTTCAGCTACTCTTTGCAGAAGTATTTAAAGGAAGTGGAAGTATCCTCAATGTAAGGAGGTAGGAAAAAAAAGTTTTCTCTTCTCATAGCAGATCCCCTTTCTTGTGGCCAATTATTTCACAAGTTCCATGCTGGCAACCACTGAAACCTTCCTTGCCAGGTGGTCAGAAAGGGAAGACATCCGATCCAGACACAGCCTGACAGTGTCAGGCCAAGTCCTCCTCTCCAGCAGGAACAGAGCATGAGATCACTGTTAAAAGCATAATGAGGTTGTTCAGGGCAGATTGCCAACTGAGGTCACAATGAGTGGAGAAATCAAAGCTAATACATTGGTGGGAGGTCCAAGAGGAATTAAATAATCACCCCTCCTTCACAGTAATCTTTCCATCTAGCTGTGTGTAAAACATGAACCTTTGAGGTCAGTATCTGTACCCTGTGGAACCTAGTTCATGGGCAGCGGCATGCGATCCAAGTTCATGACTGCATTCACATCAGTTACAACGTCAACAGCAAAAGAGCAGCTGTGTGCTCTAGGCAGTACTCGCCTGGGAGATTGTGCGGTTGTTGGCACATGCAACAGCTCAGAACACTACTTGCTGTGTTTTTGCTGGAGTGTCTACAGTGAGGAGAGAAGATTACAGCCAGCTTGGTTTTTCAGCTATTTACTATTAACCCATATGGGAAAGGACTACTTGTACTCCTTCTGCCCCTTCCTACTTTATTCTGCAAGGCTACTACCAAGGTCCACCATAAAAGAAGAGTGGCATTGAGGAGACACTTAGCAAAGTTTCTTGGTCCTATTTTCACACGTGTTCTCATAATTTCCAGCAGAGCTGGGGAAAGTTCCTTTGGTGAACGACAGCTTTCAGAGTCCCCCAATCACTAGCTGTGTTGTGACCCCGAAAAGTAATTTTTCTAGACATTGTTTTCTGTCCTTCTATCTGAAGGTATCCATTGACAACAAGGTCTTAGCCTTGTTCTGACAAGCACTCTATCTTAAATGATCAAGAAGCAAATTCAAATTAACCTAGACTAACAAAACATGAGTAATGTGTAGGATCTGGCAAAGAAAGAAAGAAAGAAAGAAAGAAAGAGAAAAAGTAAGCTAGTTTTCAGTCCCTTAAGTAAGAGGAAAGAAGACAGTGTATTGCAAAGATAAGCAGCTATTTGCTGGGAAGGACATGGACTTTACTCACTGCTAGCTGCCTCTTTACAGAAAAGATTGCAACCAATCTCTTTTCTTTTCCTCAGGCTCTTGGGCTTGCTAGGATGCTCATACCACATTCTCCTTCTTCTGGAGTTGACTGATGGGGCAATTCTCCAAATGTTGCCCAAGGGTACCATTAAAAATCTTTCTTCTTCCCTCCCTGCTTGCATCTGCCTGTCAGACGACAGGTGTAATGTCCCACCTCCTTCATCTGTCTGTCTTACACCAGGTGCTGCATCTGATAGGCTTGTAGCATGTGCTGACCTTTGCCCGGGCAGGTGCATTCTCTAGCAGGGTGAGGTTGCAGAGACAACCTGCTGTTGTCCTTGGAAACATTCCAGGCTGGTGACTGTGTGCCTGAGGGAAGCGGAAATAAGAGGGCCAGTGGAGCAAGGGAGGGATGATATACATTACAGGGTCAGGTAAGCAAATACAGGGTGAAAGAGATCTAAGTCAATCCTCACAAGAAATACTCATTGCAAGGCAATTGATGTTCTGCACATGCACCCTTCAAGAGTAGCACAAGCGTAATTCTGCCTTTTGTGACAGGCTACAAGGATGGTGTGTGTGTGTGGGGGGCAATATTTTAAGGTGTATATTGCTACCAGGACATAAAAACAGCCACTCTACATGTTTGTGTCATTTAGAAAGTGGGTGGTCCTTGTCAGCATTTTTGGAAATGAGAATTTTCCTTGGAAATGAAAATAAAGCACTGGCCTTTAGGAGAAAATGTTCTTACTGAACAAAAACTCTTACCTGTTTTTTGCTCCCAAGGGTTAGCATGCCATTATCATTTAAAGGGGAATATTAGCTAAGATGTCATTCGGTATGACTTGAATTAGCATGTATCAAAGACCCCGAGGCTCAAATGTTCTGATGCTATTAAAAATGAAGCAAATGAATACAAAGATGTTTGCTTCTTTGATTAACACAATATTTCTCACACATATTCACACCATCATAAAAATCTTCAGTCTCTTTTGAACATTTAATTTTAAGTTCCAAAACCATGTTAGTGTAGATTAATCTTCCTTAAATATTAACTACAATCCTTCATAATCCTTTGCTCTTGGCCAACCTGGCAGGGACTGATGGAACGGTATTAGATTAGAGACTGTTGGCACAAGAATTACTTAAGTATTACCAGGGAAATTAATTTTTAAAGCAATTAGTTAAAACATCCAAAGCCTCTGGTAGTTATTTAGTTACAACTTTAAAAAATAGCACTTTGCTTTTTACCAGCAGCAAATAAACATAGTTTAGTTACTGGTACTTTTTAAAAAAAATCTGAATGCTAGAAGCTACTGTTCTCTGGTCCAGGAAATGCTCTCATACAGTTCATCTCATGGCCACCACAAACTTTCCAATAAACCACAATATAGTTTTTTGAATCATTTGATAGTCTTCCTCCTTGATTTACTGAGGTCACACATCCCTATTATTATACAAGTTATGGAAAAGGTTGTTGTACTGCAAAAGGAGTAACATTATCCTTCATTCAATTATGACTGTGAGTTATGTCATAGTTACTGGAAAAAGGAAGTACAGTAATCACAAATAATTATAGGTAGCTACTTTCTTACCAGTTCTGTATCTAGGTAGCTCTACAAGGACAGACAAGTGTCTTTTCCACTGGGCATTGTTTCAGTTTTACAAATAAGAGCTATAAAGGAAGCAAGGTGTTGATTATCACCTTTAAAGCCCTAAATGGCTTGGGTCCAAGCTATCT